>NW_009614446.1:57535-65984 GCF_000690535.1 Cariama cristata | reverse complement strand
TAATTTTATGTATATACATATATAAAATGTAATTTAAAATATATTAGAAAAAATTGTTTTCATCAACAATTACTGTGCAGGACTTATGTTTGAATAACTGTGGTAACTTATAATACACAGGTGGTTTGGGCCAAACTAAGGGGAGTATGTATTATTACAGTGCACAAGCTTGCAGGAGAAATCACTAGACTTGATGGGGATATTCATTTCAAGCACTACTGGAATTACAAGAAGGTTTTTTAACAGAGAGAGTATTTAATTCTGCATGTAAATGACTTTGAATAACCAAAGGCAAAGACTGACTTTTTCTAGAATTACTCCTGAAATCTGTATTGAGTCTGACAAACGTTAATTAATCTTTTCTTTCTAATACTATACCAAAAAGAAGCATTGTAGCCCATGTTCTGAGTCACCCTGCAACCTAACCTTTTTTACCCTTCTATGTTCACACAGTTTCTTGAAATGTTTCTGTTGTTGTAGTCTCTTCTATTTTCAGCATTGGTGTTTTGTAGAGATAGACACCTTCTTTAGGATGTAGATGAGATTTAGAAGATGATAGAAGGTATAGGGCTAGGATGCCAGAGACTGTGAAGTATTAAAGTAATTCTATTCTAGAACCATTCTTTGCAACTTCCAAGGAATAATTCAGACAGTATCCCTTGTTGAAAGCTTTTTTTTTTTTTTCTTTTAAAAGGAGGAAATCTGTTGCAAGTACATATTTCTCAGAAAAGTTTTTGATCATTGTAGGCTTGTATTTTTTTCTGTAGCCCAATATGGAACTCTGGAATGTTTTGGTTTAGATCATGCTACTTTTAAGTAAAATCAATTATTTTGCTCAGAGCTACCACGTGGTATCAACTTAATTTCTGTAGTACTTCAAGTTACTGTTGTCTTTTCCAATGTGTACTTATATTTTCCTCCTAACTTCCTGAGTGTAATCTGTGATCTGGAAAAAATATTATTTCCTCAAAGGTTACTGTAAAGACTATCACTGTTCCTCCTGTATGGCAACCAACAACTCCTTTTAATACACCAAATCTACTGCTCTGTCTATTCAGTCATGCTAATGTGATAAGCACACAAAGATATACTCCCATAGATAAGTATTCAATCTATGAGAATCTTTTATGTGCAAATAGGCATATTCTCACTCTCCTTAATGAACCCATCTTCAAAATGGTACTGGACAGGCCAAGGTTAAGATATATGCATTTGAATTTCTAAACAGAAATGTAATGGAGATGAAATGCAGAAAGAAATGGAAAAACATATTTTTGAAAGAGAGTTTGGAATAAGCCCAGCAGCTTGTTTGTGTTCCAGAAAGTCTGATAATTTGTGCCAAGTCCTGCTTCACTGCATGAGGCTCTCCAGCTTCCATCTATCTGTAATACGTTTTTCTATTTTCCAATATGTTGTGTTCACAGACAATAGCTCTCCAATTTGTGCATGTGCGTGTGTGTGCATATATAGGGGTGGGTGGAGATGCAAACAAGAAATTTGTTATAAGTATCATACAATTTGTCTCTTTTCTTATAATGTGTAAATATGTATTACATAATATGTATACACACCTATATGTAATATGCATTTTTGTGTAGGATTATTTTTGTGTCTAAGCCTTCTGTTCAAGTCTGTGCTAGATTTCTTTAATAAATTCTCAATTAGCAATAGACTGACACTGAAGAAAATATTCATATGATGATGGTTCACCATACTTCAGAATCTTCCCTAACAATCTAGGGAAAATAACAATTACATGGAAACGTATAATGAGAGCAAAATCTCAGTTGTAACTACTGACAAGGTCAAATGTTTGAGGCACCATTAAATGCTTTCCACAAAATTCTGTAAAGTAATGAAATTACAATAATTTAGGCTGCTTTAATTATTTTTTTAAAATTCATTTGATTATACTTTCATTTTGGATAATATGGGTAGAGTTATGAATTTCGTGTATTGTCTGATGTGGCAAGCAATGAGACTCACAAATGGATGTTGAATTTCTATTCTGCTATTCCTCCAAATCAAGGTTTTCTAATGCTTCTACAAAGCAAAGGGAGATGGCAGAAATCCCTTTATGTTAACTAAATAGCTTATGAACAAATTTTAATTTAATTGATTTTTTTTTTTTTTTTTAGCTGACTTACTTACTTTTAAGAAAATGTGTATTGTTTGTTGCAATTTTGTTTATGGTTCCTCTTTTCCACATGCACCTCATTAATGTTTGTTCATATAAAGATGAACTAAAATAGGACAACTTTTTTTCCTTTTCAACTTTGCCAATAAGACAAAGGAATAGTTACTCCTACACTGCCTCTAGTATCCTTGTCATTTCCAGTCTTCTGCCTCAACCATAGTGATTTCTTAATCTTCTGTGAACTCTATAATGCCTTCCTTATATTTTACAGTTACTCTTCTAATGTTTTTTCATTCTTTTATAGTATCAATTGCCCTTGTGATTAAGATTACTCTAGTCAATTAAGCAGTTAAACCTTAGTAATGGTCTATTTGGAGACAATTTGTTTCTACTCATTTACAGGGACTGTACTGTCTTTTTTATCTTGAAATATTAAAAGGTGTGTCCAAACTCAATTGAGACCAATGACTAAATTCCTGCTTATATGAACTGCTTCAGAATTTTCCCATAAAATATCTAACAAAAGTAGTTAGCATTTGCCATTCGGAGCATAAACTACTTTGGAAGAACTCCATGAAAAGCAAACTGCAATTTTGTTTAGACAACTGAAGTGTTGTGTTATCACTTTCCACAGTGAATTATAAAACTTGTGGGTCATTCACAGATGTGCTATTGTTGTTAACAAAACCCACTGAATTACTCATGAAGTGATTCCCTATTTTCTGTCTTCACTTCATCTTACCTTGCCCCAGAAGGTGTAATGATAAAAGGATAAAACTGCTACTGTCTCTCAGCTCTTCACTCTTACAGCATAACACCAGCTACACAGTCCTTTTGTGCTCTTTCAAGTTCTTTCGGGGAACAAAGTGGTTTTGTGCTAAGTATGGCTATTCTCTGTCCTCTTGGCTTATAGACTATAAACATTATTCTTAGAGTGCTCAAAATAGGTGAACTATTTCTCAGCACAAGGAGAAATATGATCTTCAGTTTTGCCCGAAAATAACTGATTGGAGTTTTTATTGAACACCAGTTCTTGAACACATCCAACATTAACAATTCCAAGTGTCAAATGAATATTTTACTCTGAGCTTTGCAGCATTCTGAACCTAACAGAAAATTGTTATTTAGTATGACACAGCTATACAGTAATACATCCTTGTTTCAGTGGCCTCCTTTCAGGGATGAGCTTTCCATCACTAAACAGGTTGAAAAAAACAAATTAAATAAAGAGACAATATTAGATTCTTCACAATAGATATTTTAACCCATTTAATTACATTCTTTTAGATTACTGTAAAAATCTAGGAGCAATTTTGAATTCTCATGTATTTTGTTATATGCTGCAAAATAAAAAAATATTTAAAAAACTGCAAGTTAGGACTTCAGAATTCTATTTTACCTTATTTTATTATTGTCCTGCTATTAGATACTCTTTTATCAATTATAATATTATCTCTTATATATTGCATACAGCTATTTGTATTTATAAATTATAGTTTTTATTATTATTTTTTCTTTGTCACTAATCAGAAAATGCTAGATGTGTATACAACAGTTAAAATAAGAGCCACACAGTACATTCTTCTTTAGTTTACATTTATAAAGATGCATTTGTATGTGTGTTTATCTACATAAATATCTCAGTCATGTTTTAAAGAACTTCCATGAAAAAGTGTAAATTACACTGGGATCTCATGATGGTTGGAGTTACACACATGCTGTGAGATAGCCAAGGTCTGTGAAGGACTGATGATTTCCCCACTGAAATGCTATTAACTACAAATATAATCTGAAAGGATAACTAGTTCGCACAGGTATAGCTGGATCTTCACTTAACTGGTGAATTGTGTTTTCACACCTCTCAGTCAGGTTGTCTGTGTCCTATTTTGAAACACAAATGAATCTGTTTGCAGGTTTTCTGTCTCAGCAGTCTGAACATCTTTGTCTTTTAATTAGCTGGGAAGACTGAATATCTATGTGGAAAATCTGAAACTTATTCTGGAGTAAGACTATGTTGATCAGTTGTAAACAATCTTATAGAATTAAAGTGTATGTCCTATATTCTATTTTATCTATGAGCAGTAGAAAGTTTTTGCATGCTTGCTCTTTCTAAGCAAAAGCTCGTGTGCACAGAAGAGCTTCAGCCAGAACAGTAAGTGAAAAGTAATCTGTTTCCTAAGCACTAAAATGGCAAACTAAACTTTAAGACCCATCTTACATATCCTCCTATGATTTATACCAAGACACCATGTCCTATGCTCTTTGGCAAAAGTCATATAGGACTTTAAAAGAAAAAACAAACCAGACACTCCTGTGTGCTCTCTGGTCGTGGTTTTCTCAGTCTTGTCACCCATATGCCAGCACTGACATACAGGCGGACAAATCTCTCGTATTTTTACTCAGTGCCCAAAGGCAGAACATAAAAGCAGAGACACACTAGGCAAGAAAGAATAAATGAGACTCTTTTCTGTACAAGGTCTTGGGTCAAATCAAGTTTTTAATCTTTTTGACATTCTTGATACAGGGTAAGAACTCCCAGTTTAGCTCTCTTTGCACAAAAAGCAGCTAAATGGTTTTTGCAAGGGTATGGGTTGTTGCTCAAGTAAAACATTTTGTTTTGGTCACTATGCTTCTTTGCCATATTTACTAATGATGTTTCATTCATTTTTCTACAATGACACAGAAAATCAGAAAGTGACTTTGGAAGACAGCGGCCTTTTCTTGCTCAAATTTTTTGTCATCAACACAGTACTGCTGCAATGAGAGTACTGCACTTTGATAAGACTAAAGGTAGGCGAAGAGAATGTGACTTACACTTTTAGTGTATCTTTTAAGAGAAGATTGAAATGCTTATGTGGTAAAAGAATAAAATTTTCACTTCAGTCTGATTGTACTTTAACAAGTAGCAAGGCAAATGAGACTTGCTGTCCTCTACGTGTTTTCCTCCTGTATTTATTACAATTTTCTTAACTAGAAAGGACTAAAAAAATCTAACCTTCCCCCCAAAAAACCTAAATCCAAACCAAAACATTAAGCAAAGAAAACAAAGCAAAATAGGAAACTAGTTTTTTTAGGTGGGGTAAAGGTGCTGTTTATGGCAGAGAGTAACCAATTTCCATACTCTTCAGAACTCTGGCTGAGTTCTGCACTGTTATCAGAAACAACCATGCCAAAATATAGGCAAAGTAACATTGAGTAGGATTAGAGATGTAATAAATATGGGATTAATGAGGTCCTTACCAAAAAATTGCACAATCTTCAAAAAGAATGATAACAAATTAAAGGATTCAGGAAAGAGCTACAATAATAATTTGAGGTCAGGAAAAAATATCTTATAATGAAAGACTCAAGAAAGTTCAATTCACTTTGTTTACCAAAGAGAAAGTTAAAATGTTACTTGATCTTAACCATTACATACCTACACTCAGAAGTGTTTTTTCGTATTAGAGTCTACTTCAATCTTGTAGAAAAAATAACAGGATCTAATTTTGAAAGAAAAAAAATATTTTTTATAGAAATAAACTGCAAGTATTTTAATGACAGGGTTCATTAACTGATCAAGATCTTTCATTGGGAATGTAGTGGGATTCCATCACTTGAATCCTGTAGATCAAGATTGGATGAATTCCTTAAAAGATATCCTAAGTAGCAAGTAGATGCCATGGGATGGGGTGGGGGAAGAAAGGAAGAAAAAAACCACCCAAAACCCAAACTTCAAAATAAAAAGGGTTACACAAAATGTATAAAGCAGGGGATCCAGTATAATAACCTGTTCTGACTCCAAAGTATATTATGTACATCTAGGTTCACAACTTCAATGTTATTCAGAAATTATATTTCCATAGACTGTGTCAAACACTAAAGAGACTGATTCTAGAAAGAAGGTATTTTATTACTTCAAACTCATGGCAAATGAGAAGAAATTGCTCTTGATTTAATTACCTCTTCCATGAAGACAGCTACCATTTTAACCAGCAATCTCTGGTTGATGTTCTTTTATACTGTTTTCTGGAAAGATGGGAGAGAAAGAAAAAAGACACTTTGGTATTTTCAACAGTCACGGCTTGGAGCCAGCTGGGACAGTATTGCATCATACAGCAAATGTATCGTCTACCAAAACAGAATCATCTTTACTCACCTGCAGTGTTACCATTGGGACACATCATTCCAATAGCCATTCCAATGGTCTGCCATCCCACATAAATCTTTGACTTTTACAGGATCTGGAAAGTCAGTGGGCAGCGTGAAGCTGACCCTCTGTGTCCTGAGGGTGAAGAGTGAAATCAGTTATCCATGACCAGGTTTCATCAACAAAATGAAGGAAAATGTGTGAACCTTTTCCCAGGACAGCAGCCACAAGTGCATAGGAGCCTTCTAGGGCATATACGCTCCTATCTGGTGCTTTTACAAGCCTCCTATCAGCTTATGAACCCCAAAAGTTACCACTCCTTTGACCTATAAGCTTTGCAGGGCACTGGATAAGCATCATGAACACTGTGACAGTCTATGCCCATAGCTTTCATGATACCAAAGACTTTGAATTCTCCACTGTCTGGGACTGAGGCCAGGAAAGCATCCATGATTCTCAACCTGCATGGGTCTGAATGTCTCTACTGTACGGCAGATGCTGATTACCCATTTCAGGTGTGGGTCACCCAGACATTTTACAAGAGTCATGCATCACATGCTCCTCTCACTGAGGCTCTGCAGGTTATCATGGGTCACACATTCAGCTGGCCTGATGCAAGGTGCTAAACTTCACTAAACAGAACAGCTTAGAGCGGGAGTGCCACTGGTGGTGTTCATCGCTGACTGATGTGCCTTGTATGGTCTGTGTGAAGGCATGGGCAGGCTGTACTAGGCAGAGTGGCCACAAGAGGGTCAGCGTCTCCAGCTCCTGTCCTCACTGTCATCCCAGGATGTGGTGACAGAGAAAGTGGAGAAGTCCATGAAGTCATCTATGCCCATCTGGCTCAGCACTAGTTCCACCACAGTGCTCACAAACACTGTAGCAGCAATCCACCATGCCTTCATGCTCCAGTAGTTAAAAACTAGGTTTGGCTTCTCTCTCCATTTAAACTCCTCACACAATCGCCAACTCTCTACATCCACTCATGTTGTCTTCTTCAGAGATACAGAGAGTCGGATTCCAGGCATCCTCCAATGCTTCCTATGTCTGCAGCCTCAGCTTGAGTTCTTTACACAGATTATGAGGACATTCTTTATTTGCATTTATTGCCACAGTCCTTGTCCTTAAGAGTTGAAGGATCTTATCCCACCAGGAGATATGGTTCTCTAATATTGCTGCTTCTCTATGCACTGTTTCTTCTTTCTGTCTCAGTACTTTACACAGGCAATGTCCCAAAATGCTTTCTTTTATTTCCCCTGTCATAATGATCTTACCCTAAGAGCATAGTTATCCCAAAGGTCCTTTTCTTCTCCCCCACTACAGAGCTTTGGCTTCTCTAGCCAAAGCCCAAAGCATATCTCTCTAATTAATGCTTGGGGGCTGGTGGTTGCTCTTTGTACAAAAACACCAAGCAGAATATGATCTGCTGTTGGCAAATGAAGTGTTTGAGAGAGAAGAGAAGCGAAGATCTCCATTAAAAGCTCCCTGTCCTTCTTCCCCTTTGAACTACTCAATTTCTACATTTAATTGCTATCCCCTTCAATGGAATTCTGTTCTGAACTGTGCTTTCAAATTATTTTGAGGCTAAGCCTTAAAGATTTATTGAGTTACTTACGTATTATTTCACTCTCACTGACACCAATACTTGAAAGGCAGCTCAAATTGCTCACATCTAGCATGACTTCAACACTGAGAATTTACTAAACCTTAAATTTTAGTTTTTATCTTCTTGCAAAGTTGTTTAAACTGTACGTCTAGATCTATAATTATGAAACTATACTTACCTAAAAGTGACTCATATGCCTAGCTGCAAGTATTTGAGCTTGTTTGGAGATAGAAAAAACGTCATTTGTCCTGAGAAGAGTAACATGTAGCAAAAAAATGTGCAGAATGTTTTCACAGCTCAGTGCAAACTCTTTTTCTTTCTCCGGTTAGAAGTAATTTCCTTTCCAATTAATGCAAGGTTCAGGCCTAAGGGGATAACGGACCATATAATAGTCAAGATCCAGGACAACACATCACAGAAGGAAGAATGTAACTAGGGAGGAAAGTTGCTCTGAGGCTGCTTTTAAAAAAAAATTTATTAGGGAACCATTAATTTCTCAGACTACGTATGAACTGTGGGACTCAAAGCAATTTTGATCTTCCTGTTCCTTGTCTTCCTGACATCTCTGCTTCCTGCT
>NW_009614446.1:45743-57504 GCF_000690535.1 Cariama cristata | reverse complement strand
GAGCTTGATGTATCCTCTTCCCCATTATTTGCCTTGGTATCTGTGGGAAGAAACATGGGAGAAAATAAATGGGCCGTGTTACACAGTCCATCTCTTTTCTGTCATAGACCTACTGTCCTAGAGCTTTCTTTGTAAACTGGTCAAATTCTGTCTTCAATATTTTCACTCTTGCTATATTGAAAGTGCTGCTCCAGAGCTCTGTTGTTCTTTGAAAATTTGAATTTCCCATGCAATTAGGTAGGAATCTACATTAATAAGATGCTTTCAGAAATGTATTTCTGTTTTTCTCTTTTTCCAGAGGTTTCCTGTTAAAAAGATTGAGAAAAATTGTCACATACCAAATCATGTGATACAAGTATTCAATAATATGTATGTGCAGACAAATCAGTTTACTCTCATGAACTACTTCCTATTCCTTTAGGTTCATACTTCCCCAATGAGGGTTAAGTGTTTTGCAATAGTTAATCCTTTTTTGTACCTTTCTTTCAATGTGTGTCTGAGCAACCTACAAAATTGTTCCTGTAAAGCATTTTCTTTCTTTTTGCATGACCACAGGAGTGTGCCCTTATATACTTCTGTCACTGGTGATTGATAATAATGTTGAGATGTCCATTGCCTCTGCTTGGTTGTGCACTTACATGATACGAAAGTGATGCATATTTTTTGTTTAGACAGTTAGCTTTTCCTCAGCGAAAAAAAAAAAAAAAGTTTGAACTGAACGTGTTGCTGTAAGGCAAGAAAATGATTGATTGGGTGGATATAAAACAATTGGAGAGATGTGTGTCCTCATGTGTGTAATAGGTTGTGCCAGGAGCTGCAAGTTGGGTGGGGAGACGCAAGAGAGGATGAAAATGTGTTCCATTATCTAGGGTTTTTTTTTTGCAACATCAACATGAATGGAAAGGTCTCCTAGGAAGCTCTAGCACCAATTCAGAAAGTATGTGGGATTCAAAACATACTGCATTTTACCTTTTACACCTGCTATTCAAATGAAACAAAAGATATTTCAGCACCAAAATTTTCATTATGATACAAGTAATGATGGGTATAAGCTGTTATGTGATAATGGTTGTGAAGCCTGTCTACGGAATATTTTTCAGATCTCATGAATATTTTTGATGAGAGGATAACTTTCTTCTCTTTGCAATCTTTTATATACATTACAATAGCTCAGGTGATCACTGACAACTTTTATCAATCTCCTGTCACAGTTATTTTGCTACATTCTTTGGCTTGTTTTCCTTGTTATAGACAAATATATATTGTTACTATCCCACATATAAATTTATGAAGTAAATTTATGAATCATTATGGACAGAAATTTCAATATAAATCACTGTCATTTTATTTGCTTACATATATTATCTTGGTTTTATATAGGCAGAAGCATTCAGACATTCTATCATTAATCAGAGAGTTTGCTTTTAGTTTCATAACTTCACCCAAAACACAGTGATAAACAGCCACAAAATCAATCTACTCAGTCTCAGTGTTGATGAACAAAAGTCAGACTAAAATTAAATAACCAATTAAATAATCAGTTTGAGAGAAGAAGGATGAGGAAGATGATGCTGGACTGCATAAAAAGAGGCATGGCCAGCAGGTTGAGGGAGGTGATTCACTCCTTCTAGTCTGCTCGTGAGACCCCACCTGCAGTACTGCATCCAGCTCTGGGGTCTCCAGCACAAGAAGGACATGGACCTGTTTGAGTGGAGGAGGAGGAGCCCCAAAATGATCAGAGGGCAGGCACAGCTGTCCTGTGAAGAAAGGCTGAGAAAGTTGGGGTTGTTCAGCCTGCAGAACAGAAGCTCTGGGAAGATCTTATTGTGGCCATTCAATGTACAAAGGGGCTTATAAGAAAGATGGAGAGAGACTTTTTACCAAGGCCCCTAATGAAAGAACAAGGGGTAAACATTTTAAATGGAAAGAGGGTAGATTTAGCCAACGACAGCCCACTACACTGTTACTTGGGTAGATATTGGGCTTTTATAAAGTATAGAGTTTGACGAAAATCATCCAATGCATAGTAATTCCAATTCTGAATACAAATATTTGCTCTGTTAAGTTATATGTTTATTGCCGAAGACCTACAAGGAAAAATCTCACATCTCATCTTTACAATTAGCAATTCCAAAAATGTGGATTATGCAAAATTCCATTTCACATTTAATACTTTTTTCAGTAATTTTTTACTCAATATGATTACATATATTTGTATATATATGTACACAAATACAGATATACATATAAACTTGATAAGTACAACCTAGTCAAAGCTTTAAAAAAGAAGTGTGTGATACGAGTGAACTATTGGAGAGAGTCACAGACATGAAATATCAGGGAAATGCCTGTCCTAAACTTAGGGCAGCAACATGTCCTCTGCAGACATTCCAGGACACATCAGAGTGGGAAACAGCATCACGGTGTGAAACCTTAGAGAGGACTTTACTGGGAAAGTCCTGGGAAAATGTTGGAGGTTTTATAGCATGTTCTGTTTGCAGAGTGGGTAGGAACTGACATCTTTTGAATCTTGTGACTTTTGTAAGAGATAAGGGAAGACAGCAAGTACTTCCTTGGGTTAGGCAGGGGCTGGTGGCCAGAGCAGTCTGCCACAGCCAAGGAAGGTTGTTCAACTAGGTGCAAAATCTGTACAATAACTGGTCTAGGTGTTTTCTCCATGTTTTCTTGTTCATGCTTCTGCTTGCTTGGTTATCTTTGACTGACGTTTCACCTAACTTTCTTCTTTCAGCATTAAAAACAGAGAAGAGGTGATTTGAGTTACTCCTAGTCTATTGACCTCTTTATTTTGTTTGAATCTGGTATCAGAGAGATCATTCTCAATTCCAGAAAGGTTACCAGTTCCTGTACTCTGGTGAAAACTTTCTTTTCTTTCCCTTTTCAGCTGCTCCAAATCTCTGAAAGCCTTCAGTGATCGCACAATACCCAAACTTCTCTCACAGAACCAATCTTTGAGCAACCTATTGCTCTTAATTGTCTTGTCATACTTTCACTCTCCTTCTCTAGGGCTGGAAGGATTGTCCTGAATCCAATCTCATCTCCCTGTCTCTGGGCATCTTTCTCAGGTCAACAGTGCTGCCTCTTCAGTTTTTTTTGAATCTGTCTACATTGTTAGTACTGACAAAAGGGGTACATTTTCCTTAATTCTGCTAAAACCCATGCTTGCCTCATATTCACAGTTCATAGCCTGAAAATTGATATCCTTTTGTTGATATCAATGAAAGTATTTTACTTAAGTTTTCATATCTATAACTCTGAATATTTCTGATATTAAAGTATATTTTTAAGACAAAAGTATGTCCAAACTGAAAAATACTTAGAAAACGCAGAAACTTAGAAAAGACTGATATTAGATTTTTTTCTAGGGAATGGATTTTCTTCCAAAGTAAACAATTCAAAATTCGCACAGCTTCATAAAATACGTTGGTGGTGTTATATTTGTTTTTTACAAAGAAAACAGAGAGAAACATAAGTCTAAGCTTTGCTTAACACACAGATATATTTTTATATACACTCCTGAGATACGTGTTCTTGACATTTTCTAATGTTATTTCTATCTTTATCAAGGAACACTATATAAAATCTTGCTGATGCATTTAAACTGGGACCCTTTGTATTCTGACTGCATTTCATCTATATGACAGAAAAGTGATGAACTGTCCACATACTTTTCCTTTAAATTTTTATCATCTTTATTATAACTGCGCGTTAAACTTTGCCATTTTTATAAGAGTATTGTTCAAAGGTCAAAATGAAAGAAACACCAAACCTAAACCCAACACTATATAATTCTACAGGTTATTTTCTGAGCATTAGATTCTCAATATTATAACAGCGTTTTTTAATGTGTGCTAAGGTAGTGTTCCCGACTATTTTCCAGATAGCCCTTTAATTGTTCCATTATTATCCTTTTTCTTGAACTCTTTGTGCACTCAAAACTTACACTGAGTTTATGTGCATGGGAACGAAGGACAGAACCGTATGCAAAACTCCTGTTGCTTTGAGTTATAATCCAAGGTGATTTTGACCTTCAGCTCCATTATCTCTGTTTCTCATTCTTGTGATACAGAAGGTGATTATGGACTTGATTTAGTTGTTCTGTGATTAAACTTGCTCAGACTACTACTACTCAGACGGCATTTTTCTGCCCAGTTGCCAAGTTGTTGAAATGCCATCTTCAGTCTATGTCTTCTGAAATTTCTACTCATTGTTACATTTTGACCCACTTTTAAATTTTCATCTTCTTTATTTGAAATATTTACCTTGCAAGTGTACTGATACTGAGTTCCCAGTCTTTCTGTTTATTTTTAATTTATTTCACGATCTGCTAAACTTCCTTTGCTACATCTGTAAAATACTGTTTGTACAGATCATTATTCAGCAATTTAACTAACTTGCTCAATTAACTGACATAATTAAAATTCCAGAAATCCTTAAGTAATTATTAAAAATAAGCTTTACTCGTTTGTTTTATCTAAACTAACACTACAAACCGCTAGCACAACAGCTGCTAGCACAAGCTCTTTCATTAAGGTGCTACTTCTCTTCTAAGTAGTGAACAAAGAGCTAGGCCACTACAACTGAAAATCCCCAAAGCTGCATACCATGTCATCTCACTGCAAACTGAATCAGCTTTTGAAATGGATCATTAAGTATTAATTTTTGTGAAAGTGATTAATAAGGGATGCAGACAGAAACCAGCCTTAGGATTTGTAGGAGAAAGTTCTTTAATATTTATGTGATTTTAGACAAAGGAGAAAGTTATTGCTAAAGCAAAAAGTGAAATGTGTTACACTGTACTCATGCATTTAGAAACCAGCTCAAATGACAGGGTCCCAGGAGGTTTGTACACTCAGTGGGTCCCAATGAAATTAGTGAAAGCTCAAGATATGTAACAGGCTTCAAAATTGAAACACTACCTATAAAATAAAGAGCTGACCTAGGAAGCTGAAATAAGTCTGCATCTTTGAGAAGCTTCTCAAATGCTATCATTTGCTTGGTTAGTAATTTCATTGGTGACTTTTTTGGTTACAAGAGAACATATATGGAGTGTTATAACATAACGTAGGTTACTCTAAGAACTGAAGAATATGTGTCAATTCCCCAGGCTGTGATCAGTCATACATAAAAAGCAACAGTTACATGTGGAGGGATGCTGCTTTTCTGTCTGTTGCTGGTTCTCATCATTGCTTTTTCTAGGGAAAAGTGGCACAGACAGAAGCGGAATCAAGAGCTGGAAGAGTTAATCTCATTATATTTTCTTCTGCAGAAGATCAAACCCATGATTATGTTGCAAACATCTAAAATACATAAATACATAAATATATAAATGACATATATTCTTTCACGTCCATTACTGCATGGATGTGCGGAGGGAAACAGCAGCAGGTCCATGAAGCTGTGAAAAGGAACTGCCTGAAAGACCATCTCTGTATTGAAATGTCACAAAAGTAAAAAAAGTGAACCTCCCTCTGTTATAGTTCAAATGTGTTACATTACTCAACTTACACCACAGTTTGCCCACACTTAAAATTCTCTGTAAGTTCAGGCTTAACACTTGTGCTTCCGAAATATATGTTGTGTAAAAGGCTAAACTCAGCCTGAAAGAGTCTAAAGGTAAAGAAAACAAAGCTCCTCTGAATAATCAGTATATGCAAAAAGGAGGGAAATTAAATTTCTTTCTGAGTGTTAAAACTTCTGCAATTACATTTTAATTGCTAAAGTAGGGACAGATATTTTGTAGGCTGTAAACTAGACAAGTTGTTGAAGAAGTGTGAGGCTAAATGAAATTTTTATATTAAATTTTCAGTGGGGTCTAATTTCTAGACGAATTTTGGTTATTTACTGCAAATTACTAGGAATTAAACTGATATCCCATTTCTGAGATTTCATGTCTGAAAGCCTGTCTGGTAGCGTAGTAAAAAAAAATCTAACCTCTTCACCCAGCCCCTGCTAATTACACTAAGTCATTCATTCATTCAAAATATTGATACATCCCTTGAACATGTATGTTCTCCTTTAACACAAGTGCATAAAAGATGAGAAGGTCGGTGACATACAGCAGTAAGTGTCTGAAAACTATTTAATGAGGTAGTTTTCGTAAAAATGAGACAGGCAGCATATAAAGTTTAGAGGATAGCTGACAAAGTGATCTTAGCTTCTCATAATGCAGTTCCTTGGGTTGATTCATTAAAAATGCTAAACTGGCTGTCTTATGAATCAGAAGGAGACCCTTAAGAGTGAAAACCTTTCTCAGACATCTTTGTGAAAAAGATGGACATCTTGCTCAAAGCTAGTCTCGAAATGTAATAAGTTAATTGTTTCTCACATATAATTTTCCAACTTTCTCGTGAGAAGAACATGGAATTGGGAAATGTATGCCTTATGCTTCTGACTTTTTAAATATATAACAGCTTGGGCCGCATTTGTCTTTGTCTTTTAGGTAGTGAAATTATAAGCAATGAGGGATGTGACATAGGTAGTAGGTCAGACTCTGGGTCTTTGAAAACTTCGTCTGAGGACAGCTGGCTGCTAACATTCCTGGGAATATCTGACATACAACTTTTTAACTAGCACTCCTTGATAATGAAATGCACAAAAAACCTCTCAGTATGTAGCCATCCTCATTCATCAAAGGGACAAATGAGTTCTGATTTTATCCATAAATTGTGTCCCTCAGATGGTATCTTTAGGATCCTTAAATGTGCCTGTAAACAAATCTAAGCTTTCCTGGAAAACTGCAGCTGGCCATTGTCGTTGACACAGAACCAAATACTCATTTGAACTGATGAGGTTACAGTTATAACAGAGAATAATTAGCTACATTAGCAGTTGTTTTGAGAACCCACCATTATAAGTTTATGATATAAATGATCACATACAGTGACAAAATAAAACTATACTAACAATGATAATATTCTATAACTAATAATGGGAAAAATCAATTTCCTGATTTTACTAAAGTAAAATTTTATATTTCATTTCATAGCATTTTAAACTATTATGTTTTCAATACAAAAAGTAAAAGAAATAGTTTTTTAAAGTTAAACTCTTGAAGGTTTATTTGAAGATAAATCTTTTTGGAAATGTACCTTACAATGAAAAAAATCAAACAATGTACATTATATGATTGATGGGGACTGCAAACAGAACAATTTTACTTGAAAGCTACTTATTAATAGAAAAAAGAGAGAAGAAAGTTTTACATACTGTATTTGTGAAATACCTTTTTTTTTTTTTCCTCTATCTTTTAATAAAAATTCTTCCATTACTTCATAACTTTCTACTTTAAAGCGTATTATCTTTTGGAATTTATGCTGAAAAAAGTGTCTTACCCTTATGATTTTCTGTATTTGTGGATAGACCAATATCTCTCCTTTCTAAAACAGCAGGTATGGCATGTTTCTTGCTGTGAATATTATAGCTGAAATACTAAACGTAACCTGCTAATAAGTTATTGAGATCCTATGAGATTACGAGTGAGACAACAGCAGATGGAAGATGAACATGTACCATGGGCTACGGTTGAAAGTGTCAAAAATAAGTTGTGAAGCTGAATGACTAGTTACACAGAACAAAGATGTTTCATCTCAGAGGAAAATACCAGCTGAATGAGAATTATTTTTGATAGCTATTTTCTGTAAAGGCAAAATCATCTTTGTGTAGGTGTACTTAAGTGGGATGCTGAGTTTACATTGGCTTTTTGCGTAGAAGTGGTTATGGTCTTGTTGTCCTGAGAGTCTGTCCTGGTTTGACTAAAACAGGACTATTTCTTCTTTCAGGAGGTTTTTTTTTTTTTATTTCAGTTAAGATTCTGCTAACTAACTGCACTTTCTGAAAGTGCAGTTACATGTTTTTCAGACACTGTCTGCCTTTCAGACTTGATAACACTCGACGTTTATAGTTGCTACTGAAGTATCAGTAGGATTGGTATGCAGAGAGGTCCATGTTTATACTTATCCCCATGAGAACCAAGACCATTGCTGGCCCTCTTTTGTTAAATAAGTGAAAAGTCGTAAAAGGGTCACAGCTGCAGAAGAGTACAGATGGGACAGGTGACCACAAACTGACCAACAAGGTATTCCATCCCATCCACGTCATCCTCAGTATAAAGCTCAGGGATCACAAGGGTCTCGCTCTCTTCTTTCATGGCTGGCATCCCTGTGGGACCCTGCTCGCTCTCCTGCCTCTGACTCTGATCCGTGCATTCCTGAATCTGGTTCCTGTCAGCTGCCGAGTCCTGTCCGGGACATCTGCTGAGGGTTGCAGGCTGCGGGCTGCGAATCTCCTGACCATCATTGGGAAACTCAGTGTCGGTTTTGTATACTTTTCCTCTTATTTCCGTTATTAGTAGTATTAGTATTAATAGCATTATACTATTTTCCATTATCACTGTATCATTAAAGTAGTTTTAATTTCCAGTCCATAAGTCTCTCTCCCTTTTCTCCATCCTTTTCCCTCCCAGTGGGAGGGAGGGGTTAATAGAGAGCATCTGCCCCCATTTTAAGAGCCAGCCCAGCCTTAAACAGTGACAGAGTCTTACCCAGTCACTCTTGATTTAATGTCATGATTTTTAACTTTTTTCTTTTCTAGTCTTTGCTACTCCAACTGATCCTGGCTAGGCACCTTCTAAGAGTACATTGAGACATAAGTAACAACTGTCACATATGATTTATTTTTTCTTTAACTAATCTCCAGTTGTTGTCTCTGACCCATGGTAGTGGACGATTTCTAGATTCTTCCATTGTGTGTTCTCCAGTTCTATGATTCTACCGCATCACCTTTTCAGGTATGGTTGAGGATAAGTACACCAATGAGTTAGAAGTTTAATACTTTTTATTCACGTCATCTAGGGAGTCTGTATATAAATATCAAGTAGGACAAGAAAGAGCTGGTTCATCAGTGACTGAATAATTGGCACTATTTACCTATTATTCATTCTTTAATCAGGAAGAACAGGGCTTGGATTCACAAGACTTTGGGCAGAAATTTTTCTTCAGGTGTCCAGTACACCTGGAGGAGGAAGTTTACTGAATTTCAGCCAAGTGGGCAAATGCCTATGCAGTGGTACAGAAGGATAAGACTGATGAAGTCTGTGAGAAATTCAGAAACAAACATGAGCTTTTCACTAAGGAGTAAATGTGGACATCCATCCTTTACTCTGTAATTTAAAAACTGAGAGCCATTTAAAAATTCTTAGGTCAGCGACAAGTAAGGCAAGGAAAAAGAAAAGACATTTGTCTAGCAGAAAGCAATTGTCATTATTCCATTTTTGAACTACAAGACAATGTGAATGATAGAATATTGATTACCTTAATTTTTTTCATTAGTATTATAATCATTATGTACATATTTTCTAGCAATAATATCTAGAAGATCGTGAAGCTCTATTCGTTATAAATATGCAGAAATAAACAATGCGTATACCAGAGAGCTTTGCCATTGAAAATGCATTCTTGCTGTATCATCATAACCGGTGTTCTACTGTGGTAAGTGGAGGTCAGATAGAAGAGAAGAGACATATTACTTGATGAAATTTTGGCATGACTGCAAACAAATAAGGATTTAAATTACATTGGAACAAAAAGGAATAATGGATAGAGGGGTAGGTTGTAAATTATGGATTATATGTTTAGTGCTTAATCAATCAATATAAATTAATTAGAGTTCATTATTTCATAAAACCAGTGGTTAAATTTGTATATAAATGATATCTGTGCTTGTTTTTAAGAATCTGAATTTTATGAGAAAAATGTTATATTCATAAACAACTATGCAAAACAACTCAAGGTATTGGCATTCTAGGGACACAAGTGAAGATTTTTAGCCTACTTTTTCCAATAAAAGGCTTTATTTTTTATTTTTTATTTTTTTAGCACTGTATGAAGTTGACTCTAGTCAGACAGGAATTTATTTGATACATAAAGCCACTGTGACTTCTATAGAATACTTTTATCTAGGTATACATCCAAGGATAGTTTGATAGGATAGTGACATAGCAGTTAAGAGAAATGCCTGTCTTAGTACACCTCTAGGGGAAATCAGAGTGAAAATAAGTTCAATGAAACACCCAGAATCAGAGTTTATTATTTTGGTAAATGAATTAGGGGGGAAAAATTCTTATCCGAATTATTTTGTTAAGCATTTGGAAGTAAAAGTTATTTCTAATGGTATTAACTTATTCCACAGGGTTGTTCTTTGATTTTACTGAAACTTTAAAAATCCTTTGAACTCCTCAGAGAAAAAACACTACGTATGCGTAAAGGATTATTACTGGATTAGCACCCAGCAGTCAGTTATGGGGAATAACTGGCATATTAGAGTAGAAACTCTTGCAAGTCTTGTTTCTCTGCTTTTATCTGTGTTTTCAAGTTAAGACTCCCCTTTCTTTAAAAGGTGGAAGATTATTTAGGAGTGAACTTTATGGCAACTGTTACATATAGAAATGGTACTGATTTCTTTTAGTCAGTTTTGAGAAATTTTTTGGAAAACAGGTTTATTTTTCTAATATACAAGCTGCTATACGTCTCTGGCATCCTAACTTAGAAGCTGTTACTGACTACAGTACTAGCCCTGACTGGATTACACCCTAGGAGAAGCAAAAATGAAGAAAAAGGAAGACAGCAAACAAAATGTTTCTTCATCAAGCAAAGCTATAAGTAGGACTGCGAGCAGAAGGAAGCTGAAAAACATGAAAAAATACCACAGAGGATAGAGAAAATTATCTCCTCCAACAGTGAGTTTTTCTGAAAAACTGAACAGTGGGACAAGAAATCTGATAAGCAGCCGATCGAGAAATCCAGGTCCCACACTCCACCAAGTCAGGCATAATTTATACAAGAAGGGTGATAAAGAAAGAAAGGGTGAAAAAAACCAAAATGACAACCAAACTATATGGAAGCTAAAGAAGCTTTTCGATAGGAAGAACAAGAAATTCACAAGTGAAGAGAAGATAGTATAACAGCAAGGAAAGTCTTCTTTTTTTTCTGAATGTAACAGAGTAGGAAATCTTAATAGCCTTCTAATCACATTGGGGATTGTTGATAGTAATGATGAAGACCGATTAAGTCTGAGGATGTACACAGTAGAAAGGGAAGCAGACACATTGACAACACAAGGCCTAACTGTGAATCACAGGAATGTTTACAAACCAAGGAAAAGTGTCTGGTGTTCATTTCCATAGGAACCTTGAACACAACATCAACACGGCCTCTGAATGTGCAAATTTCAAGGCAATGAAAAAAGGTTAAGAAGAACACTGAACTGCTGGTCTAAGCATATGACAGAAATCATTGGAGGCAGGTAACAAAGCATAGCTCAACAGTTGTCGGGTAAGCTGAAGTTCCTGGCAGATATTTGGCTAGTCTGAGTTTAAAGCAGTGAAACTCATTGGAAAGCTTACAGGTTACTGTCAGGAGAAAGGAGGTCTCTTTGCAAAGACAGAAGATGATCCCCTGAAGTTATTGACACAATTCCCGCCTATATTCTCCACACAAAACAACGCTGAACAGCAACCAGGTCACAATACTGAAATAGGAAGAGAGGAGTCAGTGCTAGTTGAAAATATACTGCTTCGTTTCCTTATCTTTTACTACTAGAATAAAGAGTTCTCATTTAATCACTATAGCAACCATGATGCCTCCATGTGGTCCTTGGTCCCATCTGCACAGCAATGCACCAGAGGAGGGATGTGTCCCCTGCTCTTTCAGGAGTGCTCAAGATCTGGCAAAATTTGTCTGTTAAG
>NW_009614446.1:31527-45712 GCF_000690535.1 Cariama cristata | reverse complement strand
TTTCCCTTTTGCATTCAGTGTTGTCCTCCAAAAATAGCCTCTGGTATAGTCTTCGTTTTGCTTTCTATTTTACACTGTAAAGGGAAATGCTGAAATAAATTTCTTCTCTGTTTTAGCAAACCCTTTATTTGGGTCTTCTGCTAAATAATGTTGCAATCTCAGGAAAAAGTACAACAGCTCAGTCACAGGTAACGACTAATCGTCACTTTCTGGATAGCTAAAATGTGAGCTTCACAATCTCAATGAGCACCAGACAAGATACAGAATATACTTTTCTTTTGATATGAGTTTCAACAGGAAGGAAAATGTTCATCCTGTATGTTCAAAGTTGTTGATCGGTCTGCCAACTTTACTGCTTCTTCAGCATAACTTTGCATAGAATTAGAGGGTGTAACATGCAACTATTCAACTACACAACAATTGAAGCATTCTTTTAAATGTATTGAAAAGCTAAATTGAAAGTGAGAATCACTGATGTGCAAGTGTTCTGCTTTTTCCTGAACTGAAGATCTGCAATATGCTTTACAATGAAAGCAAGCACCTTTTATATCTTTAAGTGTTGCAAAATCAAGACACACAAAATCCTATCAGCAAGTGTGCTGAATGTAAATTCCTGAAAAAATCAAAGGGGAGGGATACCTGTGAATATCAGTTTCTTGAAACAGGATAAAAACCAACCTTGCCAATCTATTATGAAACTTTACTAGCTTAAGGACCAAATTTGTTTGCCAATCCTCTGCTTTAATGATAATGATAATGGAATATCTGAAGATGTCTTAGTCATCCATCAAGACAATTATTTCTTCTGGGGCAGAGCATGAGTACAACTTCTAATACTAATGTAGGCAGTAATTCAGAAGAGTGAAGATTCCCAGCAGTAGTAGTTAAAAAAAGATTACTATATCCAGTTAGCTAACTGAAGAAATATCTTGACTTTTTTTTGTTTCTCTGTTTCTAGCCATTGAGTCCTTAACACTTTCCAATTGATTCAATAGAATCTCTTGAGAACTAAACACTCTTGGAAAAGGTACATTAGCTAACTACTCTGTAGTTTTTACTCTCTAAAGCTTTTACTTATGATAGTCATTCTCTGTGGTGTAGATGAAACACCATATGTGTTAGCAATATTCTATTGGATGGCACTCAGGGTCCATCTACTTATATTTATTTTAGCAACGAGTCTTGTGCTTTCTACTTAGGCTTCTGCCCAAAAATGTAAGCATAATAAAGGGAATAGTTTCTATACCTCAATTTCCTATGCTGTGTTTTGTACTTCCAAGTAAGGGGTAGTAAAAATACCCATAACATTCCAGTATTACTTTAATAGCTTATGCAAAAAACCTACAATTGAACATTGTACCTGTTATCTATAAAATTCACTGACTAATGCTGAAACTGCAAGACGATTCTTTCAGTCATTTCATTCACTTCCTAGTGTGCTCATGATTAGATTTTACTACATACCAGACTTTATCTCGATTAAAATCAGTGTATCTTCATTTCTTTGTAACCTTTGTGTGTTCACCATTAACTTTTATTACACATGAAAGTCTATTTGTAACTATATATATCTTTGCCAGAAGGCAATTCTTCTCTCCAGTTGTCTTTAAAACACTGCTTCAGCTGTTTTGGCATAGGTTTTCTTGCTACTTTTTCCTTCTCTACACTCCAGTAGTACTACCTGGGACCAGTAGACTCTGACACCTAACCATTTTTTGCTCATTGGGATGGTTTTCCATACAATTTGAAGTCTCTTTTTTGTTTCCCATGTGTTTCACTGTGATTTTAATTCTAGCCTTTCCTACCATGTATGTATTTGATTTTAATGTTGTATTATTATATGATTTGAGGTATATAAAGCATACAGTAGTCTGAATGCACTGCTGTGTGATGTGAGGTATGTTGTATTCCTTTTGCCTTGTTTTTAGGGATTTATCTGATTCATCCAGCATAGTATTTTACCTAAGATTCTCTCCTATCACTTGGATAGTGCTGAAGTGGGTAGCCACTGCTTTTGAGGACAGAGATATTGCTATAAATTGAGAATAGTTTGGAAGTCAAAGAGCTCTCTGTATGAGTAGAGTTTTAAGAATATACAGTCTTAAG
Organism: Cariama cristata; assembly: GCF_000690535.1. NCBI lineage: Eukaryota > Metazoa > Chordata > Aves > Cariamiformes > Cariamidae > Cariama > Cariama cristata. Next base: position 43,606 of record NW_009614446.1, on the reverse strand, counting down.
AATGGATCTAATCGCCTGGAATACCAGAGATTATGGAAATCTATAAAACCTGTAAATAAACTGAAAAATTTCTGTACCAGAAGGTAAGTATATGATTTGTAGAATGAGGGTCTTACTGGAATTGTTTTTCTCTTTTCTTAAACCTATTATACTTCTGGCATTAGAAGTCAGTAGTTTCCCCTTAATTGTTATAACTACAATAAAAAATTCTCTTCAGCCTACCCTTTTAAGTATTTTACCTGCCTTGAAATCTGTGTTACTAAATACATTTCTTTACTTCAGGGACTAGCTAAAAAGTATTGAGCTGTACTGTGATTCCTGTTTTCTTTCTTAATACTGCTCTGTAAATTTGGTAAGATATATGTGTTGACTAGATTACATAATTTCATTGTAATTATTTCCATTAAAATAATTCATTTATTTTACTGAGTATTAACACTCTGTAATGATGTAAATAACCTGACTTGGATCCAAAGATATTGTGTATGCCTGGAATAGGCAATTTCTCAACCTGTGGGGCTACTTCAGGTTTACATTGATGTAGCATGGGCAAAATGACAATTGATCATGCAACATGCTCAAACAATGGTATAGTTGCTTATTAATTTAGCCCGACAGTTTTAAAGTTTTGATGACAACAACAACATGCACCAAATATTCCTATTTCCCTTACCCTTAAGTAAACCAAGTAAATCATCTAACCCCCCTATGAAGACCTAAAATTAATAGTGTGTAATTATAGCTTAAATGATAATAAACCCAAAGTAGTTGCTGTGGGTGAAGGAATAATAATAAACTGAATTGTTGCTGTTAATCTCTTTAATGTTTCTAAGAAATCTTTAATGTTTTCTAAGAAAACCATTTTCACCATCAGTTAAATGTCAGTTTTTCTCACAAAGATCATATTAACAAGGTAGGTGAGAATGGATCAACTCTATCAGCAGAGAAAAAGACAGGTGTGAAGAGGGCAGATGTTGCCAGTTCACTGCTTAAATACCTCATTTAAAAGAGTATTTTAGCCCTTTGAAACCTGTGGCTTTATCTTTACATGGCTATGTGGCTTTGAGATTCATTTACATGTTCTGATTGGTTTGAACAGAAGTAAGATTGAAAATGAAAGCTGTCAACCGGAGATACTGTGCAATGACTATAAGTGTCAGTGGAGTTAAAGAGCCAGGTCTCCAGGAATGAGGTTTTGAGATGGTGGAAGGGGTGTAGCAGCTAAGGGCACCAGGATCTAGGATACCACACTGAGGAATAACAGAGGACCATATGCTTTTTGGAAGTTCCTAATGTTTCTCAGATTTTATAATTTTTTTATTTTTTAGTGAATTTAGAATATGGGATTTACCTTGTCATGTAGAAAATTTTGGGTTTGGTAATCATGGAAGAGTCTTTGAGATACAAGATATGCCAGGGCCTGGCAGGACCCACCAGTCCCAATATGGGAAACAGATCTTTGCTCATAAGCTGGCAGGACTACTTGAGAGGATTTTAAACTAGGATCAATGGGGGAAGGGCATACCATCAGGAATGCTAAAGGTAGGCCAAGGGATAACATGGCACTACCTGAGGGTGGCAATACTAATGGCAGCATTTATGCTGCTCCAGGGAGCACTGAAGGTTTAGGAGCACCGCTGAAATGCATGTACAGCAATGCATGCAGTATGAGAAACAAACAGGATGAACCAAAAGAGTTGATCATTTCCTAGAGCTACGATATCACTGGTATTAGTAAGACTTAGTGGAATGAGTCCCATGACTGGTGTGCTGGGATGGAAGTTTATATGCTGTCCAGGAGGGATAGGCGGCAGGCAAGATGGAGGAGTTGCAGTAGGCAAGATGTAAGGGACAGGTTTGACTGTACAGGTCTTACAGTTAAGGAAGATGTGGTTGAGAGTCTCTGGGTGAAGATTAGGGGGATGGAAAACAAAGATGTCACTGTGGCTGTCTACTGCCAATCACCAAGCCAGGATGTTAGCACTGATGAGTTACTCTATAGGTAACTAAGAGAAATCTCTGGACTAGTAGCCCTTGTCCTTATGGCAGGTTTCAACTTCCCAGACATCAACTAAGAGTACAATACTGTTGTGACAAGCAAGCCTGGGAAATTCTCAAAGTATGTTGAAGATAGTTTCCTGTCACAAGTACTCAGTGAGTCAACTAGGAAAGGTGCCCTCCTAGACTTGTTATTTGTGACTAGAGAAAGACTTGTGGGAGATGTGACGGTAGGTGGATGTCATGAAGTGATTGAAGAACACGGGAGACATTGGAGGATTCGACAGAGCATTCCTTGTCCTCTGTGTCTCTGGGAGGAATTGTGCAGACGTGGAGAATGGGGTACTAGTGTGCTGCTATCCAAATACTGCAGAGACCACTTGGATATGCGTCTGGGTGCTCTTGAACATGTAGGTAAGAAAATGTTGATGGTGTCAGTTTTGTTTAAAGAAAATTATGATCACCTTTATAAAATCTTTGCTACAGTGGTGCTCCTGTGTTGCAACAGTATTTCTTACCAGTGAAGGCATGAAGATTATTTCAGTATCCTAGCTGAATCATTATTTCAGTATCCTAGCTGAATCATTTTTTGTTTTAACTGTAAATTCTGTGAGTTATAGTAAAGAGATCAAAGGTGGTCACTCCTCACAGGCATTCAGGATTGTCTCAATCTTGGGTTTGTTTCAGATGCAGACATCTAAAAATCACAGTCAATCTTTGAGGATTCCTCACAAATTCCCTCTGAGCGGCAAAGTGTGCTGGTTTTGGCTGGGATAGAGTTAAACATCTTCATAGTAGCTTGTATAGGGCTATGTTTGGGACTTGTGCTGAAAAAAGTGTTGATAATACAGGGATGTTTTCATTATTGCTGCTTCTTGTACCACCTCACCAGTGAGTAGGCTGGGAGTGCACTAGAAGCTGGGAGGGGACACAGCCAGGACAGCTGACCCAGCTGACTAAAGGGATATTCCATACCGTGTGATGTCATGCTCAGCAATAAAAGCTGGGGGAAGAAGAAGGAAGAGGGGATGTTCAGAGTGATGGCCTTTGTCTTCTCAAGTAACCCTTAGGCATGACAAAGCCCTGCTTTCCTGGAAATGGCTCTAAACACCTGCTTGCTGATGGGAAGTGGAGAATTAATTCCTTATTTTGCTTTACTTGCACATGTGGCTTTTGCTTTAGCTATTAAACTGTCTTTATCTCAACCCATGAGTTTTCTCACTTTTACCCTTCTGATTCTCTTCCCCATCGCACTGTGGAGGAGTGAGTGAGTGGCTGTGTGGGGCTTAGTTGCTGTCTGGCATTAAACCACGACACAAAGTTTGCTATGTGTATTAGCCTGAATCATTTAAATGTTCCACTATGTTGTTATTGGTTGGTGACATTAGTGAGCAAACTGCTTTTCTTCATCTTTATTTAACTCACTTAAAGAGATATTCTGACAAATTTTATTCCTCTAGCTCTATCCATTACATGCTGAAAAATAACAGTTTGTCAGGAAAGCCTGTTTTCCTTTTATGTTCAACATCGCATTTTTCTGCTCTATAGGTTCTGAAGCCATTTTATGTAGCTAGAAATAGCTCACACAACATGAACAAAGGAATACTTTTCTCCTAGCTGAACATGGGCCTCATTATTTTTTTAAAACAGTAGTCTGTAAATTTGTATTTTGAACCCCTGATGTTTGAGGATGTTTGAGTGGGTTCAAAATTAGAAAGACAAGTTCACCCATCCTCTAAAAAACTAAGGCAGATAATGATTCTGCCAGTTGATTGCTAAGGAAAGATTACCATGGAGAATCAGTTGAACAGGATGCTGACATGGATGTTTAAAAGATTTTGATTTGTATGTTTTTTCATATACTTCTACAATGTACTGTTATTAGCCTGATCTAAACACTTAGCTCCGAGTGCTTCATGAGGTGTGCCCACAGCTGATTTGCTCTTGCTTAGCCTTCCATAAAATTTTCTTCACCCCCATCCCACCTCCTGTTTTTAAGCAAGTCTTTCAACCAAATAACCTATGGAGGCAGAAGGGTGCGACATAGTCTGCTTGATAAGATCTTTTTAGAATTACTTTCTCTTTGTAAGCAAATAAAGTTTTTTATATATGCTTTGAAATACTGTGTTTAATTTACACAGTAAATGCATGTAAATGCATATTGCATATATCCATGCTGACAGTTCTTGTTCTGTGCGGAATGTGGGTTTTTTGGAGGCTTTGTGTGAATACAGTCTTCTATTAAATTGTTATACAACGGACGATGTGAAAGCAGTATGAAAGAAGGGAAAAATGGATTACTCACCAAAAAAAGTAATTTGTAATTATTTATGTGTAGAATTACCAGCTATTTTTTAAATTTCTCTTTGTTGGTAGAATATCAGTTTTGTACAAATAGTAATCATGAAATTGCAGCAGACACTGTGTGAAGAAAGAAGTTCTTAGCATACAAATCCATAGTGTAAAGGATACAGACATTGAGAACAGATGGTCTGCCAACCAAAGAGATCTAAAGCAAATGGAGAAAACAACATTAAAACAAAATTTTATTTAGCAGCCTCAGAGGGAAATTTAACAGTCTATTCAGAACTTAAAATAAACCTACTCCCATAGCTCTGTTCTCTTCTCTGGTGTCAAACAATCCCTTCTTTAACATATTTTCCTTTCAAAGTCAGCAAAATGGATTTTCCAAGCCTCCTTGTCTCAAGGTTAACACAAAATAAATCTTTGTATTTTTACTTTCCTTAGGGTCAGACAGAATCAAGGCCAAGCTCTCTTTTCTGAAGGTTAAAGCAAAAATAACTTAAGACACAGCTGTCTCCAGGCTGTTTTCTTTCCCCAAGAAACTCCTTTACTGTTTCCCAGCAGACAACTACCTTATTTCCTTATTTTTTCACCTTTTTGTAGACTCTCGGCTACTCAGAAGTCAGCATTCTCCAGTGCCTTGTTTCCAAAGAGCAATTCCTATCTACTACTGCCTCTGCTTCCTAACCTAGTATTCTTACTGAGAACTCTGGTCCTATATGGAAAACAGACTGCCTAAGATGCCTTTTTGTTTCAGAATCTGGGAATTTCAAGACCACATACAAAATAATTTTATCAATCCTAAAATAGAATCAGGTCAGATTGAATCATGTATCGATATGCTTGCTGTATTATCAAAGCTATGACAGCCTGTCCTTCTGTATTTTTCAAGAAGAGTATTTTTCTTTTTACTTTGTTGTCCTAACATTTTTCGAAGTGTAGATGAATCTGTGCAATACCGATTTTCAGAGGTAACAATTAAACAGTGTTTGAACAAAGTTATGTATCGTTTTGATTGAGAGGTACATGTCGATGTCAGGTCAAATTTCCTAACACTTGCCCAAATGAACAGCAGACAAAGATATAACTACTTGATCAGGCTTTTTTCCAGATATAGATGATTCATTAATGTGAGCATGTAAATCACGAGCTATTCCTTTACTAATAATTCTAGAAGACATTTACTCCACTTAATGCACTATCTGCTAAGGAAAACAAAAACTTAAACTCTCCTGCATGGATATGGACCTGACGCAAAACCCTGGGTCTGGTCATATCAGAAGTCTCAAACTTGCACATAGATTTTGCAGCTCAACATTACCTTCACTAAAGTTTTTAACCACAGAGGGTGTGGAATGCTATGACGATTTAGGACGCTGCCATCTTCCTGTAGCAGGGAATGAAAAATATGAGTATTCCCTAATCTTTTTCAGACAAAATAAGACAATTTTGTTTAAGTCTTTGGTGAAGACAGTTGAACTGAACTGAAAGTACCTGGTTTCACCTGAGGAGAGGACATCTATCTATGTCTTCACCTATTTTTACCCATTCCTTTCTTTTTGCCCATTCTTAGCAAATAAAATTAATGTTTAGTTTGGATTACTATCTAAAACGCAGATAATTTTTAGAGCAAACATGAGCTGTTCTCTTAAGTTATATTGGTCAAATTAGTCTTCATTGCTAATTTGTGCAATACATTTTCTGCATTTTCTGAAGCAGTTGCAAATAAGAGTTAATTAGAAAATGCATAAATGACACTCATCATCGTAACGTTTCCTTTAATACCAGTAAAGCCAACCCTTTTTTTTTCATTGCTGTATTTTATTTTTTTTGCAGACTATTGTCTCATAGAGTTATGAGTGAAAAACAAATGAGAAGATTTAAAACTCTAAAGAGGTAATTTAAAACTTACTTTCTCCAAATCAAATGTTCTGATTCTTTAGCTCTGCAGATAATCCTTAGTCTTGTTAACATTGTCTAGAGAAAGAATTATAGCCATGTGTCTCTCAGCTCTTTTTCAGAAATGTGCTTCATCTTCAAGCTGCTACGGTTTTCTTAGCTTCAATGAAAAGAGACAGCTCTGACCTCCATTTGTCAGTGGATGAAGGTATTCCTGGCATTTCGCTTAGAGACAATCTACACTCTGTCACAAAAATCAAACTAAGATTTATAAGATAATGTTGAACTGACCTGAATATTGTATCTTCATTAGTGGAAAGCAATGAAACCAGTATTTCTGCATTCTTCTGAAGAAAAAGCAGCAAAACCAAAAATTGGAAAAGTGAGTAAATGGATAGATGAATAAAGGAGCAAATGGTATGCAAACACTTTGATTTTTCTTTAGTACAACTGGAGTATGGAATAAAGAACAAACTTTGTTTTTAACCCAAATTCCTGAGGGTAGATCAAAGGAATTTCTACTACCTTGATGTAAGCTTAGAATTCCTACATTTATCCATATGGTATTTTCATGGTTTTATTTCAAATCCTTGTTGGTCAGACTAGGAGTGAAAAAAGCACAACAAAAGGATTTTAAACTAGGTTTTAAGCAGATCACTGAGTTCTCCTCTGGTGTGTATTTCTCTGCTGACAACATTTTTGTAATTTCAGATTTACTGTAAATCCTCTTAGGGTGCTGAAGTAAATAAAGAACATTTGCCAAATTTCCCACTCAAAACTATTAATAGAAGTTGCACAGTTAACCAGTAATAGCTGGAGGATTGTCTTATAATGCTGGAATATTACTTTAAAATGTACTTTATTCTCTGTGTAATGTGTTCTCTGAAATAGATCCAACTGCACTGTTTGTGTAGTGGTGAGTGTTGTCCTGCTGAGATTCACTTTTAAGCTACAACAGCAGACATCTACTGGACATACAAAAAACTCTTAATTCTTAGCCCTATATAGGATTCATAGTAGGACTGCAGCTTCAGATTAATTTATTTAATCTCCGTCTCCTCTCCTAGCCCCTTCAGTTAAGCAAAAATTACTGCATTCACAGAAATATCTATTAGAATTATTACAGAAGAATTTCTGGATTTTTCAATTTGGGAAGTACTATATGCTGTAAGAAGGTTATTTTAAGAGTGTGAGTGACTGTCCTAAAGACTCAGCACTTGAGTCCCAGTCTGATAGTTTCTAATATCTGCAGCATAACAGTCAGTCTGGCCAAGATTTATAGATGCTGGACACTGAAGCACAATGGAGTGCAAGTCTTTTATGCATGATGAGTCTTTCTGCAGGTTTTATATCAAGAGACAAAGGAAACCAGGCACATGGATACCCTTTATTAATACTCATGCAGTCTGTGGTTTTGCAGTCAATAAAGCAGGATTTCTCCATATTACCAATTGCAGGATTAGAGCTTTACTGAGCCTGAGATTCACAGTATTACTGTCCTTTAACACACAGTGATTCACATCTCACCTCATAGAGATAGACTTCAGTTCTGTATGGTGTATTTCCAAATTCTAGAGGCTTTTTTTTTTTTTTCTAATCTCATTAGCTCTTTCAAATGTGGTTTGGGAATTGGAAAGATTTGTGTAAATTGCATCCTTGATCATTCAATGTGCTATCATCATCTCTACTTCTGTCATATCTGCTGATCTACCTACTTACAGTGTAACCGTCATTATAATATCTATTGCCTTGTAAAATCGGAAAGAAAAAGCTTTTGCATTTATCACAATATGTATGTGCATATGCCTATATGAGAGAATCATAAAATAGTTTTGGTTGAAAGGGACCTCTGGAGATCATCTGGTCATACAAACTGTTCAGAAATGGGCCAATTTTGATCAGATTGTTTAGGGACCATGCAGACACAATTCTTTATATATACAAATCCATATGTTCCAAGAGTCAGGTGCATTCTAAATATTCATGCAATCCACACAACCCATCAATTGATGCATACACGCCCCTACAAAACAGTGAGTGAAACTCCTGCTCTCCACCATAATACAGTACTGCAAGCGCTTTCCAGGGAGCATAGGACTCAGACAGAACTAACAACGTTTGGTCAGTAAGTTGCACTTTCCTGTCCTCCATGCATAAGAGAAACTGCAGACTTGTAGAGAGGCCCATTCCATCATCACTGAATAGATCTCCACCTGCTCTCCAAGGAAATGTAGCCTGGAGATCCGGTAGGTGACCTAGCAGGTCACCAGGTGTATTATGGTTTGCAAGAGTCTGCTGGATATGCTTTAGTGCTTGTAGACTTTAATGCTGGATTTGAACAAAAGGCTAAATGAAAAAGCATTTTAAAAGTGGCAAAAAAGGACTAGTTGTAGTAACTTTAAGATACGGCAGTTTCAATATTTTACTTTAAATGATGAGCAGTAGTAGTTTCCAATAGGAACAGTCCACCTGAAAGTTCTTCCCTATCCAGTCTTTCCCAGACGTAAATAGCTCTTGATAGCTCTGTTCCAGAAGTGGTTCCCATATGATATGTACCTATTGCCTTTTTTGTCTGGTTTCAGTTATTTTCCCATAGCTTTCCTTGGAGATCTGAAGCCTCTGTAATACCAGTTACTGCTTTTCTGCACTTGATTCTTTAGGGACATCTTGTTCTGATTACAGGTCACTTTTAGCTTAAACAGTTCAAGGTTGCACATTACCGCATTTTGTGCTTATTGGTCAGTGTCCTGTAGAGATTTTTTTGCACCTTTCATCCCCTGTTAGCTAGGGGGAGAGAATGATCCATCATGTTTATCCCAGAGAGCCAGAGTTTAGTGAGGGAACAGTTGGTGGAAGTATAGCTCGTTCATCACATAACACAATAAAATTTTCAAATGAAAGAAGAAATACACAGTCTTAGGTAGAGAGCTGAAGAAGTTTAAGAGAGAACTGTATTAAAAACTAGTTTATTTACCTTATCATTGTATACATAAATTCTGGAGTTAGCTATACTGGAAGACTGGATGTTCAGTAAAATGCTACAGATCTGAGCCAGTTCATTCCAGTTGAAGACCTGTATCTATGTCAGTATAATTTAAAAAAAGTCTTAAAATTTTGATGATTGAATTGACAGTGAAGAAGAAAGTATACGAAACAACTCCATGCTAGACAGAGGCAAAGTTTGTTACAGAAACTGCTTTTAAACATTCTCGTTTGGGCCGGTCTCCACTTTTGTAAAATTGTGTTTGTGTCAGGGAGGGAGAAGGAGTGTGAAAGAGAACAAATCAATGTGAAACCAGTAAGATAACAGACTTTCATTTTGATTTTCTAAATCAATGGCAGCTGCTTCATCAGCATTCTTTTTTGTTTTCCCCTTCAGTAGTTACCAATTACCAAAAAGCTTGATAAGCTCTTTCAGTTTATGTAAAAGGAGCATTTGTAAAATGCCTCATGTGTTTTCCTGCTTAATATAGACTCATCATTACACTTCGGTATTTAAAGCAGAAGTAGTGGCTTTTTATACAATTGTCAGAGCTTGCTCAAAATGAACCGCTTTTTATTATCTTTTTTGATTGGTTATCCAGAATTTCTTTCATAAGTAATGATTTCTGAAATCTACCATCACTCAACTGAGAAGAAGTGTTCATTCCTTCATTTTACCACAAACTGCCTATGTGGTACTAACAAATCTATGCCTCTGTAAAAGGAGTATCACAGGATCCTGCTCCTCTTCCTCTAGCCTGAGCACTTGACAAGGACTGGCATATTTATATTTCTGTTTGCAGATATGACCTATAATATAATAACAAGAATCTGATTCTGCCATTATTCTGTTACCTAGGCATGGCAAACTTTCCACAGTATTGATCAGCTAAGAAGAGCAGTAAAGTTTTTCTATTATTTCTCTACTTTAAAACTTCAGGCTTAGCTGACATACATTGATTTGTCTTTCTTACGAATATGATTATCTTTTACCCTAGAAGCCAAAATCCACACCTTTCTAATAATGACAGTAGAATCATAGAATCATTTGGCTGGAAAATACTCTTAACATCATTGACTCCAACTGCTAACCTAACACTGCCAAGTCCACCACTAAACCATGTCCCTAAGCACCACATTTACATGTCTTTTAAATACCTTCAGGGATGGTGACGCAACCACTTCCCTGGGCAGCCTGTTCCAATACTTGATAACCCTTTTGGTGAAGAAATTTTTCCTAATATCCAATCTAAACCTCCCCTGGCACAACTTGAGGCCATTTCCTCTTGTCCTATCACTTGTTACTTGGGAAAAGAGACCAACACCCACCTTGCTACAACCTCCTTTCAGGTAGTTGTAGAGGGTGATAAGGTCTCCCCTCAGCCTGGTTTTCTCCAGACTAAACAACCCCAGCTCCCTCAGCTGCTCCTCATAGGATTTGTTCTCTAGACCCTTCACCAGCTTCGCTGCCCTTCTCTGAACTCACTCCAGCACCTCAAGGTCTTTCTTGTAGTGAGGGGCCCAAAACTGAACACAGTACTCGAGGTATGGCCTTATCAATGCCAAGTACAGTGGGGACAATCACTGCCCTAGTCCTGCTGTCCACACTATTCCTGACACAAACCACGCCTCCATTGACCTTATTGGCCACCTAGGCACACTGCTGGCTCATGTTCAGCCGGCTGTCGACCAACATCCCCAGGTCCTTTTCTGCCAGGCAGCTTTCCAGCCACCAGTTACGAACCACAAACTTTACTTGTTTTAGCATAGGGAAGTATCACCAAATATCTGGTGAGTTCCTGTCATCACTGGGAAAGAAACTTGTATTTCTAGAAGTAGAAATGGGATCACAACAGCATTACATATTGGCATCTGAGTTTAGGGTCATGCTTATACACCTGCAAGTGTTTTTGAAAACTTTTAAAAATGTAAATGAGGTAGGTTTTTATTATGTAAAAAGTTCGGCAGCATGGTACTTACATCTCTGCACACTGATAAACTGCCAGGGCCCTCAGGGACGTTGATGGGCCTTCCTCTCCCTGCCCACACCTCAGAGTCTCCTCCACCCACCCACAGCCCAAGACCCCATTTCAGCCCCCACGATCTCGCCCTGCTCCTCAGCTGCCCTGCTCCTTGCTGGGTAGTTGGGACTGGCCTGGCTGCCAAGCCCTGCCCTGCAGGCCCCAGGAAGGCCCTGGTCTTTGCTAACCCCTGGTACTGGGACAAAGGTAAGTGCCTTTTTTTTTATCCACAGCTAAGCAGCATGTCTGTAATTTAAGTGTATGTTTCATTCATTAACTCAATATCACACTTTCACAAACTACAATCCAAAGAGCTGTTCTCAGAGAAGGAGGCAGTAAGGCAAGATACAATCACAATAATCTCCACTAACCTGCTGATTGCACCCGCATGTGTGTGTGGATGTGATGGCAGCAGGGGCGAGGGGGTGTCAACACCTACAGCACCCAAAGGCCTGGTCAGAAAAGGGCATCTGACCTTGCAAAGCACGAAGATACGCATATTTTGAGTACACTTGCACAGGGAAAAATATGATTTCACAGGTAAGGGTATTTTTTAAATAGCCATGAAATTGCATTCACAAATGCATAATCCACTGATGATCAGAGTGTGGGAGGAACTTAAGCAGTCTAAAAGCTCACCTTTTCCAAAGGAGTGTGAAAGTATCTGATGTCCTATTTCTTCTATTTTTTTTAATTAAAACAAGTGAACTTAAATTCCTGAACACTTCCATATTTCCCCTCTGTCATACCAAGTCCCCTGTCTCTATAGATCAAGTATTTCTGTCAGTTTGAGTGGCCAGTCTCAGGGCTACACACTGTAACATTCAAAAATTATTCCCAGTTTCAGCGCTTCAGAAAAGTGAGTTTTGTGATAT
>NW_009614446.1:0-31501 GCF_000690535.1 Cariama cristata | reverse complement strand
TTCCTGCTGCATCTGTCATGAAACCACTTTGGTGACTCTTGTTTGCAGCTGTCTCAACAACGTCCTACAAACCATGCAAACTTCGAACCACATAACTGTGTTAAAAGAAAAAAAAAAAAAAAGGCATTTTAAGACTATTTATTTAAGACAATTAGCAAGTACCAAAATTGTAACTGAATTATCGTGTGATATTCTTGGGGCTTTAGAGTTTGTATTTTTGCCTTACTTCTACACGTCCTTTCCTCAAAAAGTAATTGGATTTTGCTTCAGAATAATCTTAACTTTGAAAGTTAGTATAATGTTTCAGGATAAGCTACTATTTCATATGATGTTTTTAATGTCATTTAGGTATTCTCAATCTTATATTCACTTTAACTAGATATGTATGTACATATTTTTTGTAAATACATATGTGCATTTTCTACATTATCTGACCTGTTCCTTTAATATTGAGTGCTTTTTTTTGAGATTAAATGTCCCAACAGACATTTTCAAATCAGGTGGCTACTGTGCAGGAAATCTAAGACCTTAGACTCACAGATAAAATGTACCTTACTCAGAATTAAGTATATGTAAGCATTTCTATGTAGTATTTACTTTATTAATTACTAGTTATAAATTGACTTGAATGCTGTTACTTATGAGCCTTATGACATATAGTAGTATAATGAATTAACAAAAATTGAGGTTGAATAGAAGAAAGAATACTTACTCAGGATGTAGTAACTAGAATTTTGTAGAGATTATATTCTATAAAAGAAATAAACAGGGATGACTTTTTCTTGTCAGGTGAGGCTGGACTCCAAAAAGCTATTTAATCTCTTGGTATCCCTATTTTTCTTCTTTCTCTTCAATTTTTTTATGACTCTTAACAGTTTTGCCCAGATGTAAACTGTGATCTTCTGAAGAAGTGAGTAGAGTTAATTTATCAACTTGAAAGTCTTCATCATTAGTAACATTATTGCTTTGTGTCACCTTAATTTGTGATCGTTAAAGTCAGATAAATTTCTGTGCAGTAGCATAGCACTTGAAGAGCTGAGAGTTTGAATCTCTAAAGTACATTCCTCAATATAGATTCCTAGTCTATAACTCAGAAATCTTTTAAGATACTATTTCAGTATTTTGTTAATAGTTGTTAATAGTTTTTTATGCATTTTCCTGCATTTGACAAATGTCATTTGTTTCTTGATATAACGAAATAACTCATGCAATGAAGAAAATTTAATTTTTTCAGACTCTCAACAAATGGGGTATATACTGAGAAGGCAAGAAATTTGTGTATTGTGTGGTCTATAAATAACCTACCATATAAGAAGTAAAATTGGTTAATGGTTTAGGCAGATTTCTAATACTCCTAGTGGAACCTCACTTAACACTCTAGGTTCTAACTATATCCAGTGTGGCTCTCTACTACTATACAGGAATGGATTCAGGGAATACGGTGCTATGAGGGCATTTGGATTTTAAAACACACATTCCAGGAGCTGAAAAATCAACTATGTACACATTGCAATGGAAAGAAATCTTGTGTGTAAGGAGTGTCTAAAAAAGCTAAAGTTGTTATACTGCTTTTCAGGGTAAGGCCCAGGAATCTTTACTTGCAATGCAGTGAATTTTAAGAATTGAAAAAATTCCAGTCCAGCTCTGCAATGAAATGCTGGACGTGATACTAGAAGGATAAAATCTTGACTGAGTTCGGCAAACAGGGAAGCACCTATATAACAGTGCAAGCAAAGTAATATGGGTAAAAAACCTCAAAAGTAGTCAGAAAGCTGACTTGAAGGTTTACCATAAAACTACATATGGCAGCCAAAGACTCAGTACAGTCTGGAAACCTAAAATTTTCAGAGTTCATAGAAGTGATTTAGGAGGATGGAGGTCTAAATTTTTAGGACTTTTTTTTTCCCTCTGAGGACAGCAAGGGGGGTTATTAGTCATGGTTTACTCAGGCTAAATACTTTACAGTCAAAACAATCTTGAAGAAGTTTGTTTGGATTTTCAGAGTATTTTTCATTGTTAGTACCAAAATGCCAAACATGTTTTGGATTGAAGCCAGTAAAATTTGTTAATCTTGTCAGCATTTTGTCCTGCTTTCTCAGTCTGATTGTTTTATAGTTGGCTTCTAGGAGAATCTGCCTTATACTGGGTATTTTTCTTATTTGATACTTTTGCTCGGAAAGGCAGTTTACATCCCTATGAGGGTGCACAGTGCTCAGAAAAAACCTTGCTGCCTTCTGCCTCTTATAATGATCCCTTCTCTATATAATAACTGATACTGTCCTGGAAGAAAAATCTTCCCTGACTGCTAATCAGTCAATGATAACTCCCCTATTCTACTGATGTTCTACTACTTATTTATTTATTTTATTTCTTTCTGACACCATTCATCAGCCTCAAATATCCTATGGTCTTTGTCAGTACTTAACTCTAGACTTGTCCTGGTTGGATAAATGCAGATCTTGCCTGCTCTTGATATTCAGGTCTTTGGTGCTCCGTATGTTCTGTCTTAATCTTTCAGGTAACTGAGAGATGCCTTTTAAATGTGTCTTTTGGTTCTGGAATGAACCAATACACTACACATTGTCTGTTCAATCACTGTTAACAGTGATAACCATCATATTGGCAAATAAAAAATAGGCTGCAATCCTCAAGAGAATGCAAAACATTCACCTTTTACCCTACTGTCCTGTGCTTCTTTTTTTCTCTGGCAGCAGGACTAGCATGAATAGGATTGTATTTAGACAGTTTACACTCCATTATTGTGGCTATAAAACCTCTGCCTGACTTGAGCTTTACCAATATTCATGTAAGCTTGGTGCACTCAGAATCAGGTGCCCTTAACATAAGAATAATAGAAAGTAAAAACATAGAATATTTTTAGTAATATTACATGGGTGAAAATCCCCCACATTTTAAAATGAAATTTGGTCACACACAGACAACTGCAATTTCTACAACTATGCTCTCCCTGAAAATGATATTTCAGGCTTGCTACTTAGAATACATTATAACATCCCAAGGCTTAAACATTAACAAGAAATAAAGGATGATATTTTTAATAGTAATATTTTGAATTCTGAAATATCCTACTGTGATTGATGGATTAAAACAGCAGGCAATGTATATGCAATATTTTTAAGATAGCTTACAACTGCCTTGAAAGTATGCTTAAGGCTTACTTACGACCTGATTGAAAGATGCTTTTCAGAATGTCTCCACAGTTCATCAAAGAGGTGTAAGAGGCTGGTAAAATTACAGTAACAGAAAATACTTGTAAGTGGGATTCCTCACGTTGTATTTATTTTCCACAGTGTGTGTAATCTTCAGAATCACAAATCATTGTGAGTGTCAGAGTGATAATCAGGATTAACTGTATCACATTGATTTTACTGCTGCTTAGAGTAGCATCTGCTGTGGTTGTGAGCAAAGTTTTAAATCACTGTAAATGTGAACAGGGATGATAAAAATGTTTGTCTCTGGAATCCCAGGGTAGGCAGCTGACCACAGTCAGGTTCACACCCCTTCTGTTTAACTGAAAGGAAATCACTTAATAACCTTCAGAAAGTGCGAGAGCATATTCAAATAATGGATATGAAAGAGATCTTAAAGGAAAAAATAAAACAAAAAAGACACTATGACTCTTAACTTCAGTTGGGTGCTTAACCTTTTTTTCAGGCTATTCTCTTAAGTGGCAAGTAAGACATTAGGTAGTGGCAACTGGTGCTCTATATCATGGTGTCATTAATGTCCTGTGGAGGAGGAGATGGGAATACAGCAGTTTGGTTTTTTAATCACTTGGCAGTTGACAGGGATCATTATATTTCCTGCAGGCATGGCACCATTCTTTGCAACAACCCTTGTACTTACACCAAACATTTGAAGTCTTTCTCAAGAGTTCATTCTTCCCTTAATATGTGTGTGTTATACAAAACTAACATCTACTGACTTAGTATAGCACTAGAGACTCAAAATTACTTTTTAATGAGTTTATCAGCTCTCATAGGTCTTTGATACTTCAACAAGTGATGATGAGAAGTAGCAAATCCTTTCTCTTTGTACACACCATGTTTATTTTAAGTAGCCAAAAAGAATACGAACATATGTTTCACCACTAAAATATTTGTGTAATGACTAAGTCTGGTAGAAAGTTTTATACACCTACATTGATATAAGCTCAGATGGGAGTCTTATCCAACCCCACCAACCTGTTTATTGGGAAAGGACACCTTTGTATCACATAAATTCTCTACTGACAAGGCAGTTGATAACTCTTTGCAGGACACCCAGCATTAGGAAATGTCTAAGAACCATTCTTGTGTGCTAAAAAGCAACGTGGTCTCAGGCAGCTTTTGATGAGCAGGAGGCTTACTATATTCTAGTTATGTTAAGTACTGAGACTCTGGATTACAGGAAATTCCTAGACGTTCAATTTTGTTTACTTTTGATGCAGTTTCTCATTAATAGAGACCTTCATATGGAAGGCTATACTCCAAGTAACTACTTCCTGTTTAGAGAGGCAAAGCCAGGAGGATATAGCCAAACTGAGGAATGGGACTGAATACTAAAAAGCTACAAATTTGTCCTGTCAGCTCTGACTTGAACGAAATGCAGATGACATACGGAGATCAAGCCAGCTAATAACACATGTTTTTCCTTTGGGTTTTCTTTTTTCATATCTGTTTTCCTACTAACTGGTGTCCTAACTCATACAGTGAAGCTCATTTTTTCTTATTTTACCTGCCTTTTCTCAGGTGTAAAGAGATATCAGGTTTATCTGCCAAATGCTTCATTCTCTAGAGAATAAAAAGTGTAAAAAAAGTTAGTGGATTGCTCTTGAAGTGCCTGGTGTTCCCTGTAATGTGGGGAACTTGCTGGGTTTGGAAAGGTTTCCTTCACAACTGCAGACTGCATTAGTAGCAACTTTCTAGTTTGAATCTAATATCAAGTCATGGAGAGAACACATATCCGTGTGAAAATATTAGAAAAGTTATATTGCATACAACAAGTGAGGGGTTTATGAATCCAAGCCTTAGGGTTCATCTTAATGACAAGAGTTTAATGAAGCTTTCCTCTGTGTTAGACCTGGCAAGTTTTTACACTTAGCAGACCTACAGCCTTGTAAATATGACAGGAATGGTTTCTCCAGGATGCACTGTCTTTGTATTCCTGTGCCTCAAATAAGATTATGTGTATTCCTGATGAATAATCACACTTTATTATTGGTATTTTCAGTTTCAACTTCTATGTCTAATTCAAACCTAATTTCATCTAGATGTGCATACATACTTATAAATTTACATATGCACGCACACAAACTCCCTTGAATACTATGGAAGGTGTTGTAGGTGCTATTATTTACATTATTCCAACTTTTCTTCTCCCTATAATGATAATGTTACACAACATTTTTTTTTGTTTTATTTTCACTATTTCCTTTATAAAGAAAATCTAGCAGTTCAAAGTGATATTGATGTACTTCAGCTTTTATGGCTGGGAAGAAATTTCCAGATAATTGTTCAAGCTTGTCTTGCTTTCATTATGGCAAGATTATAGAGCAATTAATAATAATGGAGACAGGAAAGAGGGATATGTTTAGGAGATGTGAGTAGTTTCACCAAGAATTTGAAAAAAATGGCTGTCTTTCATGCCACAGTAAGAATTTTATGAAGGAAATTAGAATTAGGCATTTAATTAGAAAATACCTTCTCAAGTCTGGTCATGCTGAGCCCAAGTAAGGAGCATGATAGGTTCACAGGTGTGATTGATCAGAAAGCACAGCTGCAGTAAGCTCTCTGCCACTTATTTCATGACAATGTAAGGCACTAGGAATAGAATGAGTTCTCGACAGAAGAAATATGAATGAACATTAGGGAAGAAATTGTAATTTCCACTTAAGAAACATCAGCTGTTAAAAATGAAGAAGAAAAGTTTTCCTGAAGAGGAAGAAAACAAGGAGAGAGTTAAAAAATAATAAAAATAAAAGGATATATTACTTTACAAGGACAGTGGATTATCACAGAAGTGATGATTTCATGTCTTTCTGAAGGATCAACAAAAGAGGTTATCACGTCCTTTTGTAAGGACAGTTAGAATAGAGCAGAAATGTGGAATAAAGACAAGGAATTGAGGAAATAGATGTAGATTAGTACTCATATCCATTTTCAAGATACTAACAGTAAGAGTTGTGAGGAGGGATAGAAAAAGAATTACAATCAAGTGAGAATGCCTTTATAACAGTAGGGAGAAAGATCAATGAATTCAGAGGAAAAAGCTAGGGAGGGGTAAAGATTAATGATAAAAAGAAAATGAGGAAGGGAGCACTGCAGGCAAGGAAACATAAGTGGATGAGGTCAAGTTGAATTACATCTTAAACAGGTCAGTGACTTAAACTTCATTTACATGTATTTGTTTTGATCATCTTTAAAGGGACCTGTAATTCAGTACGACAAAGCAGGAGTGCACATGAAAAAACCCCTATTTCTGTTCCTTCAGAAAATGTCTTTCAAGTTTGAAATAGGAGACCAAATGTTACCACATTGCATTAACTATAATGAATAGTGTTTGTCTAGATAATTAAGCAAAATCAAAAGAAATGCTTGTAGTAAAACAGAGACTATATTAAAACTAATTATGCAAAATTCAACTGAAAAAAAAGAACTATATTGTATAGAAATTTTCGCAGAATCTCTCAGCCTTTTGTTGTATGATAGTCCTCAAAAGGACAAATTTTTTTCTTCCTAACTTTTAAAGCCTTCTGGGCCACACCTAAATGTGCTTGTGAGAAGGAATAAATACAGCTTCTTAAAGAACCTGTCAATTTTGCTTAAGAATCTCCAAGAGAGTTTTTGACAGAATGATTTAGGTACTTCTTTCTAGGTACTGGGCTGCAAGTTTTTTTGTTTGTTTGTTTTCATGAATAATGATCTCCAATAATGAATGGGCTCCTTGATGCCAGGATTTTAGCTTAGTTAGCCCACAGTTCATATTCAGGAAACTGTATGTTACATAATGTTCTAAATATCTATATTTAGACAGACATGCCTGAAAAGAATGAACATTAATTTGATTTTCGTTGAAACTGATGAGATTTTTTTGTTTGCTTGGTTTGCAGTAAGATTATGTTATTAGGCCTGTTGTTGACCAAAAGGGCAGATACACTAAGTCTGTCTAAATGAAGAGAAATTCTTAAACCAATGCAAAAGCTAAACATGAAATAGTGATAGGAAAAAAAAGACTTGATTTTGAGTCAGTGTGTGTAGCTTGCTGCATGGAGGTATACAAAAGATGAGAAAGACATGCACAGATTTTTACCTCTGTTTTTACCACAGCTTTGTTACTGAGAAAGGATAGAGATACCTCACTGAAGACAGACTGAAGAGTTCCTTGCTAAAATTCTTACGGATAGTTGTTGCCTGAAGGGTTGCAAAGAACATCATGGTCAAGATAAGGCAACAGATTTGTCTTCCTACCTTTTTAAAGTAACAGAAAGATGTTTTCTGATTGAAATTCTAACCTGTATGGACAAGAGTGCAAAAAGCTATGAGACACAAGTTGAAAATTCCTTCATTTTCATTTTGATTTCAAATTCTTTTGAAGACATGGCTTGTATTGAGAATCCCTTTCTGGAGTAGCATTAGTTGGTTTGTACACAGTTAACTATTGTAAAATAAAAACCAGAATTGTCCAGTCATTCAGATCCAACAAGGATCATAAAGGGACAAGGAGCAGGGTTTTTTCAGGTTTGTTCTAATATGTAAAAGTATTGATACCATGTTTATTTGTGGTCTTGGGGTATTTTTTCTAAGTGACATGAGAACAGGGAGCTAACTTTTAAGATGAAAAGCATTCACTAGGTATCATGGAAGTCTGGCTGAATTTTTGTCTTATGAAAGTAGTTATTATTGCTTGACAGCAAATTATGGAAAAGTGAAAATTTCTGTGTGATTGCTCAGCAGCTTACACTTGTCTACAGTTTTTCCACTTCCAGTTGCTTCTTCTGAACAGATTATATCTGTCATGTTTTCTCCTGCAGCTAATGAGGTGTTCTGAGGGATGATGCAGTCCTGTTTGTGTTATAGACAGTTTCAGAGAGAGGTCTTCTCTTTCCTTTTGCCCTTCTTAACTTAAAATTGAAGTAGTTGTTGAATATGATCTGTTTCCAGTTCCTTCCTCCCCTCTGCTTTCTGATGTTTTGGAAAAGAGGGCCAGGTTTTGTGATTAGTGGGCTGTGTTTCAGCCAAATTGTTACGGCAATCAGACAGACAGTGTTGTCTGACAGATATTGATAAGATACTGGGCACAGCCTTTTCTCAAGACTAAATCCACACAAAACAGAGCTACCACTCACCCTGTGATGCCACATGTGAAGTGGAACCTGTTAAAAATGATGCACAAGTCATCCAACACCTGGGATCTTATAGTACTAGCTGTATTAAAAAAAAAAAAAAAAAAAAGAATAGCAAGTGAAAATTGTCCAAATTGTCCATATCTGGTCAAAGCAATTAAAAAATTTCCTTCATTAGTTTTGAAAATGCTTCATCACTGTATCATTTATCACATTATTATTAAGATCAAGATGTCCTCACAAAGAATTTAAACACTGTTTTCTGAAAATCACAAAGGTTTGAAAATTGAGGATCAAGCATGAAGTCAAAGAATTTCAGTTTTATTTTCAGCATTACAATAAATCCTTCTTAACAACACCATATCAAGAAAACTGACAAAGATAATCATCTTCAGAATCTTCTTCCTTTTCACATACTGCCTCACTTAAGTTTCTGAACTTTTTCAAATCCCAGCTGTCTGTACAATCACTGCTCTTCAGTGAAAGCTCGATTCTGTTTATTAAAAATCATAATCTCTAGTTTACCCTTGAACATAATGTGTTTTACAACAAAGAAATAATCAAAGTGTCACATAGTTAATACTCAGTTGGCCTTAGCACTCTATCCCAATCTGCAGATTCCTAAAGAAACGTGATACCCTCAGTCTTCTCAGCTAATCCTGAAGAGGTGCAATTCAGTTGTATGTACTTAAATTTAAAATATGCATATATTTTAGATTGACTGGATGAGAGACTATCGATAGGCCTTCCTTCCATAATGCTGATACAAAAAAAATCCATGAGACTGCCAGCTGTTACAAATTATTAACCTTTTCAATAAACATTCAGCAGACTACTGAAGAACTTTGAACAGGGGCAGAAAATTCTACTTCACGTGCATCCCTGTATCAATTGTTTTCTAAATGAGCCGATGTAGCTAGAGGAAACTTGTCTGACAGCAGGATCAGGTTAAGACTGCAGAAAGAGAGACCAAGTTACAAAGGGCAATGGAGGTGAGCACAAAAGTAGAATTACTAATGCTGCAGTAGTAAAACTCTACAGTAACTTCAGTATAGTTAACGTTTAACATCAAATTATATCGGGTTATCCCTCTAAATCACCACTTTAGCTTCTGCTACCATGGTCCTTTCTACTTCAACTTTTAAGTAGAAAATTTATTCTTCTTCCCTTTCCCCACTTACATGTAAAATGTTTTGAATTATTACATAGTTTTACTACCCGCCATGCTTTTAACCTAAGAGGACAGTGAAGCTGCTAAATTAAATAATACTAGAAGTGTTATGTAATTTCGTTGTACAAACACAGTACACGTGTTAATAAATCATGGCAAATGCATGGCACAGATGCTGAAGGTATTGGTGGTAAAACTGGCATCAGAATGCTGGGGATTGGATTTTGACTGTCTTCTTTGCTCCAAGATATTCCCTGAATTATTTGTCTGACTTACACTGTCTTTTGGAAATGCAAAAAGAAAGGAGTTAGTGAGTAACTGAATGATGGTCTCTCTTATTTTTGGTTATGTATCTTGTAACATGGATAGGAGACTCATTACCGTTTTAAGCTAGCTTTCTATCCCTCTCTTACCACCATATTTTAAACAATCAAGTTAAATCCATCTTTGTGTTGTACATCCTAATTAATTTTCCTTGTTTTTCACTCAGATGGGCAGGAACCATCCCTTAAGTTACAAAGCCACCATCATCTGACCTGGTTTATCTCTTATGGATTAGGTTTTCTTTCACTTGTAATCTGATATGCAATCCCCTATGTACAACATCTTAGCCCTATAATAATTCACGGTATTAATGTGGAGTATAAGTGTACTTATATATATATAAGTGTACTTATATATAATAATAAGTTGTTAGTATATTTGTCTCCTAAAATAATAGAAAAACTATTTTAAATGGGGGCCTTATTGTCTCATTAACCTTGTGTCTGGTTTCTAATTTGTTCAGCCCTTCTAGAGCTGTGATCTACACCTTTACAATTCTATAAAATATTTTAATATAAAAGCACATAGGAGGAATAAGTGCCTGAAAGAACCTTTTAGCCTGATAATTAGTACAAATTTCGAGATAGGGATATTTATAATTTTAAAAACTACATTACATTCTTGTGTGAGCTAAGGTTATGCAGTGATAATGCATTAGCTTGTCACCTCTGGAAATGGCCTGCTTTCCAATCTGACTTATTATAAATTATCTGTGGAATGAATTAGGTCTCTAATCAGTTGCTGGCTGGTTCACCATGTTATAAAACACAGCACATTTTTCAGATAATCTTAGAGATGCTCAGGAACAGAATGGATGGGAATGTTGCAAGTTAGGATTAAGATGCGTTGAAAAAGTAAGCAGATGTGCTTTGTTATATTGTATAAATCCAAATTAAATCCATCTTGAGGAAAGGTTTCTTAATTTGGTCTGATGTTAAAAAGAGTATAGTTCAATCTGACAGAGTTACTTTACACTTTTACTAACATAAATGTGTTAGGAATCTGTGTTATTTTGTCTGATTTATTCTATACTCAAATAAAATGTACAAAAGCTATTAAATATTCTGTACAAACAACTCTCTCCTATCTCCAGTATTAGGATTGGTTGAATAGTAGGACTAATACAGAGGGATTAAAATTCACTTTTATTCATGAAAAAATGAAAATGAGTGCTTCAAGTTTTCCCATCACTTTTATTAGTCTCTCTAAAGGAGAGACTATTACAGCTCTTTTATTTTAATTAGTTTTTTTTAAGAGCAAATTCATGAATCCTTTTTTCAATCACTTTTGTATTTCAATAACATTGTAGTTAAATTGTCTATCACACTTTTTAGGAGTGCTGTAATTGCGATATAATTTATATTCCTGTAGCATATTCATTTAGGGATATTTCTGCTGCTGTTCATGACTTCCAAACTTTTACTTCAATTTTTTATTCTTTTTGCCATCCAATGGTATAATTTTTCGCTATTTGGAAAACCAATTTCTTTCCTTATCACTCCCTTTTCCTATCAACTCAGAAGTTGTGAAGAATCTCCTTATATTCTTTTTCCTAATGAAGTAGATTTCTCTGAGACTGTTGAGACATAGAAATGAGGTAGGAGAGGGTTATTACTGGACAGACCCAAGCCTATTAGAGCTTGTACAACTGCAGCATAGGATTAAGCAGTCAATGTTTAAATTTGTACTAAATTCATTAATAGGCTCAGCAGAAATTTTTTTTTGTTTTCTTCAGAAATAAAAATGCTTCACTGTGATATTTTCAGAATGGAACACTTTGCTTTTATAGTCAGGAGTGTGATTAGTTGGGGAGTACTGGATCGTTTCCACTAAGCCCAATGGAAATTTTGGATTGTTTGGTTTTATTTTTGCTGCTTCCAAGCAGATATTTTGAGTTAACACATTTGAATAAGAATGTCATTGGCAGGGGATGTTTAAATGTTTTTCTTTTAAATGTTGGTGATTCCTTAATTAGAATGCTCTTTCAAATGGAAGAGTTTTTTCCTGACCCTGAAATATTCTTGCTTTTCAAATGAAGAATTTGTTCTCTAAAACTAACAAGAGAAATTTTTTGTTAATTTTATACTTTCCCCCCACTTTTTAAAGGGTGGACTTATTCCAAGTTTCCGGAAATATTCTTGAATAAGTGTGTTATCTATCAAAGAAGTTTCATATAGCTTTAATCTGTAGAGCAGTCCTATTAGAGATTAGTTTCTAGACAAATATAATTGAAACAAACAAAAGTCCAAGTAAGGGTTAACCTCCTGCATTTGAACAGAACTTGATCCATCTGTGCTGTGCTATTCTACGTTTCATCCATCTGTGCTACTGCATCTTGTTTTAACTGAATGTTTCCCATGTTTTCCTTTGTGGTCTTTGTGTTCATTTTCAATTTTTTTCCATCAATGGAGTGTGTTCAGAGCTTTCAGTCTGAGTACACTTGAAACTTGATGGGAATCAAAACGTGGCTCCAAATTTTCTGTCTCAGATTTGTAATATAAATTTACTAATAATGTTGTTTACTTGGACTTCATTATCTTTTACTCTTGAAATTACTTGGACTACCCCCAAAACTAAAAACAATAGAATAATCTGCTTGTGTCTCCTGGGTCCCCTTGGTCTCTGTTGGCTGGTTCTAGTTGCTCTGGTTTTGCTCTTATAGGACAAAGTGCTTACAAGAATAGCAGCATTATAAAACTCAATGAGGCAAAAATATTGGAGAGGTCTGATCACCACATAAAATCTCACCTTTTGGGATTATGTTGATGACTGAAATAATTACCTTGGGTTTTCATTGTAACTAGGCTTCAGCTGAAGAAAAAGTCACTTTTCCCCATTAGTATAGGCTTTGGTAAAGTAGGTCAATGAAATGTTTTAAATAATTCACAAATGTTTAGAGATTTTCACCATATAAAACTCATTTGCAAAGAAGGTAGATTTAAAGTAATCAGTGCATCCTTTAGTATCAGTGATAATCCTTGACTAAGAAAGAAGTAACAATTTTAGAAGTGACATTTTCAGTTCTCCAACTGCTGTGATCATGACAGATCCTTAAAAATACAAGGTATATCTTTTAGAAGACCCTCATCTTCCTGTGGCTTTGTGTAGTGCCTATGAAAATATAATACTATCTTAATTAAATCACAGATAATAGTGAAGACTTGCAATCCATAAGTGCCTACTGCAGTACTTTTTGTCCTTTACAGCATACCTGCCATGTCTGTGGAATGAGTTGTGAGGAATGAGTATTCAAGACAACTGTCTTTGAATTCGGGGACCTAGGCTACACGGTTGCAATCCAAGAAATGTCTGTGTGGTTCTGTCAGTAACAAGCAGCTTGTTAAGCTGTGTTGCTGACATTTAATGATAGTAAAAAATCTCAGAGTAACAAAACAAACAAGCAACCCAGAAAAGGTTCGCCTCTGACTTCTTCAGTCCTAAGTGATCAATAGAGAATAGATAATTTGTCAAGAACAGATTGTGAGGCTTGGCTCAGCACAAAGTTCAAATTGGAGAAAGTACAAATGATTTTTTCTCTCTGAGAAAGGCTTGATCCCTTCAGGTCATGAATGAGGTTGCTCAGAGAACAGTATCTGAGTTTGCAATGTAACAGCCTATACTAATTCTGTCTGACAGAGTAAGATACATAAAAACATTTTTTCTTTAAGGAAAGTTTGCCTTGGTAAATGTAACTATGTTTAGAAGTTTGCAAATTCACTATTCACTGGTCATAGACAAGCTGTAATTAAATAAGTTAAAGGCAGGTCGTATTCTAAGGATTGAAAAACTGGATTATTTGATAGCAGACCTAAAAATAGTGTTCAGTCTTGTCCAAATTTATCATTTCTTTTGTATTTCATAGTTTTTCATCCAAGAAAATCTCAGAAAGATTTTAGCATTAAGCAGTATGACACAAGAAAAAATGTGGCTAAACAATTTTCATGAAAAAATGTCTTTGAGTATTCCAGTGAAAATCTCTTGTAATTCAATGGAATTAGAAACCTTTGCAAAATAAATTTTATCCATCCATAGTTTATTCAACAGAGGAGCCTGATAGCATTGCCTATCGCAGAAGATCATTGTAATTGTTTGTTATAAGAACTTGTTTTATGTTGCATCATTTGTGTAGAAAATTTTGATGCTAGGCATGCTTTGTTTTGATGAAATTTCAGTTCAAAAAAACCAAAAGCAAGGCTAAGAAATACATAGATATTGTATGATTAGAAACATTAAGCTGTTCTTCATTTTCGCTGAAAGCCTGTCCTTTCTTAGTCTAGAGCAGGAAGAAAGAAATTTTTGCCAGGAGTATATTCCTTTTTTTCCTCCTGTGCTTGTGAAAATGTACCCAGCTGGGCTAAATTATGTGCCTCAGAAACATGGAGGTTCATAGGCATTAAAAAAGGATCTCTTAGAATTGTAGGTTTTGGATTCCCCATATAACTGTTTCCTGTTAAGCATGTTTGTTCTTGGACAGAAGGATAAATTCAGCACAGCTACAACCCTGCATCCTCCTAATGAAGACTGAATAGAGGGCCTAGTTTATTCCCCTTCCCAATGTTAGTAATATGGGAGAGAAAGTCTTGAATGTAGAGGGAATAAAACACTGACCTGAAACACTAAAGGGGCAAAAGGCTAGTAAAGTGGGAAAAAGAGATTTTTTCCTAGCTAGTTTCCATACTCAAAAAAGTCAGAGTGGGTCTGGTTCTTCTGGGATGTGCAGAGGCAAATCTGAGGGGCCTGGGGAGGAAGATGAGAGTGGGCTAGTGTGCTCGGGCAAGGAGCAGGTGCAGAGCTCTAGGTTAGCTGGGTCTGTGGCTGGAAACTGGGACTTGGAGCCAGCTGAATAGAGACTATTGGGAAGTTACGGTTGTGACAATAAATGCATTTTCACTTTGATTACCTTTTCCTCAGGGAGAAGGTAAGTTGCCACAGCTCTAAGCTTGCTGAATGTCAGCAGACGAACTAGTTAGCTTGTATCATAGGGGCAAAAAATACACTCAAGAGTAATACATTCCCTTTTGGAGCTTTGGGAAATATTTCTATTATTCCCATGTCCCAAGAAGGATATATCTTCCATTTTTTTCACCTTCTGATAATTCTTGCCCAGTCTGTTTTCATATCCTTTTTCCACTAATTTCTTAGCCTACATCCTCTGTCTGCTTGTTTTTTCCTTCTTTTCTCCCCCCATATGCTGTGGCTACTCACTATGAAGAAAGAATAAACTTTAAGAAATGTCTTTTCTAAGGGAACGTAAGTTTTGTAAACCTATTAACTATTGCAGTGTGCTTTACCTATTTTGAAACTAAAATCTGTTCTATTTTTTGTCTTATCAGTAAGACTGATAAGTAACTGATTTGCTATTTCTTCTATTGGAGAGGAAAGCACTTTCTGTATAAATTACTGGACGTTTGAAATTTTTAAAACACCTTTTACAAACATTAAGATATTCAAGCATAGTATTTTAGCCTTTGATGTGGTCCCCAACAATGTCCTTCTCTCTAAATTGGAGAGATATGGATTTGATGGATAGAGTGTTTGGTGGATGAGGAATTGGTTGGACGGTCACATCCAGAGGGTAGTAGTCAACAGCTAAATGTCCAGATGGAGATCAGTGATGCGTAGTGTCCCTCAGGGGTTTGTATGGGGAACACTACTGTTTAATATCTTCATCAATGACATAGACAGTGGGATCAAGTGCACCCTCAGCAAGTTTGCAGATAATGCCAAGCTGAGTGGTACAGTTGACAGGCCTGAGGGACAAGATGGCATCCAGAAGGACCTGTACAAGCTCAAGAAGTAGGCTCGATGTGAACCTCATGAGGTTCAACAAGGTTAAGTGTAAGGTCCTGCACATGGATCAAGGCAACCCCTGGTGTCAATACAGGCTGTGTGATGAAGGGATTGAGGGAAGCCCTGTAAGAGAAGGACTTGGGGGTACTGGTGGATAAAAAGCTGGACATGACCCAGCAAAGTGCACTCACAGCCCAGAAAGCCAACCGTATTGTGGATTGCAGCAAAAGCAGCATGACCAGCAGGTTGAGGGAGGCGATTCTGACCCTCTGCTCTGCTCTGGTGAGACCCCCCCTACAGTACTGCCTTCAGCTCTGGTGTCCTCTGCACAGGAAAGACATCGACCTGTTGGAGCAGGTCCAGAGAATGGCCACAAAGATGATGAGATGGCTGGAACAGCTTTCCTATGAAGTAAATCTGAGCAAGTGGAAGTTGTTTAGCCTGGCAAAGAGAAGGCTCTGGGGGGACCTTATTGCGGCCTTTCAATCCTTCAGTACTTAAAGGGTACTTATAAGAAAGATGGGGACAGTCTTTTTAGTAGGGTATGTCGTGATAGGACAGGGTGTAACGGTTTTAAACTGAAAGAGGATAGACTTAGAGTAGATATAAGGAAGAAATTCTTTACAATGAGAGTGGTGAAACACTGGAACAGGTTACCGAGAGAGGTTGTCGGTGACCCATCCCTGGGAACATTCAAGGTCAGGTTGGATGGGGCTCTGAACAACCTAATGTAGTTGAAGATGTCCCTGCTCTTTACAGGAGGTTTGGACTAGATGACCTTTAAAGGTCCCTTCCAACCCAAACTATTCTATGATTCTATGATCATTGCAACAACTAAAGTTATGCAACAGGGAAAGGGGAAAACTGAGGTTTATGATTTGTTCCTGCCTGGCTGGTCAGTGGGCACTACATCATGGAATAAAGAGCTGGAATCACATGTGATGACCAAATCTTGTGAACTGTTATCCTGTAAACTATGGACTGACTACACTGATATTCAGTGTTGACTCATAAATCGGTAGTCATGACTTCGCAGAAGACAGTGAAGGATACAGCCTCAAAAATTCCTCATTAGGTTTTCACTTCCTTTTGAATTTAATAGGAGTGAAGAGTCTTCGACAGGATACCTGTCTCTCATCCTATCAAAGGAAATGAGAATGAGAGACATGCTATGTGTCCAAAATTGTTTTCTGGGTAACAGTGGTGATTTAGAAAAGTATCCATAACACTGTATATTTTGGGCCACATTTGTAGTTCATTAGCAGAAACTAACTTCCAACTTGCTGACATCTAATTCGTCAGGATTCTATGCACACTCCTAGGTGGAGAGTGAAATATTTTCTGCTCATGAAATTAACCAAGTAATATCAAGACTTCTGGTACTGTAGAACGCATTAGACTTAAATTATGTGGCATGACTTCCTAATTTATACAGCAGACCTGCTATAGAGTTATATGGCAATGTAAAATGCTTCCAAAATAATTCAGTAGCTTTTAGTTTATTGAAATAATTTTGAAAATTGAACAGTAAAATGAGACTATAAAACTGCATATTATTGTTTGCATAATAGCAGATTTAGAAAGTGTAAGGACTGCGGGAAGGACAATCTTTTGAAACAAGTTGCTAGCAGACAATTTAAGACATATGGTGATAGCAAGACAAATTGAGATGAAACAAGCAGAGTTTGAGATTAGTTGGATGACACCAAGTGCTTGAAAGAAGATTCTAGCACAGATGATAGCCCCGAGGGGACAGGATTCTGCAGCACCCAATACCTTGTGCTACAGGGAGCACCCTAAAATACACAGGAGCTCTTCTGTGTGAATGGCTGCACCAACCTGTTCTGTGTGAATGGCTGCACCAAGCTGACAGTTCTCTTCCTACAAGTGAGCAATTAAATAAATATTCATGAAACATGTAAGATTTAAAAGTGTTTAATTTTTTTTCAAAACATAAAATTAAAAGTAGAGTTTGCATACTTTTATTCTATGTTAAGTTTTTTTCATATTTTTTTTTTTGTTTCTCAAAACATCCTAGGATACATATTTACAACGAATATGTGTAGACATTGGATTCCATTGACACTTAACAAGTTTAATCAGAAATTCAATATAATTTTGATTCAAAACAAAATTACCTCAAAGCACAGAATAAGGTGTATTTATTATTAGTAGTGATAGATAAAGGAAAAAGAATGGAAAGATCAAATAAACTTTTCAAATGGATGTTTCAATTAAGTAAATTAGTAAGCAGATAATGGATAGCATGAGAAAAGTTGCAGTTGCTAAACCACACTAGTGACAAAGCTACATCCTCAGCCAAGCACTCAAAGAAAATATTGGAAAGATGTTTGTCATCACTGTTTTCTCTCACCATTTCCAAAAATCTCAGTTAAACCCACTCTACTTTACTCCACTTTAAACCCCATTTAGACTAGCTTTCTTTTTATAAAAGGAAGCCCCAGGCCTTCTATAAATAAAACAAGCATCTGAAAACCTGCTAATGCAGCACTGTCCCAGTAGATACTTTTATGTACAGTGTTATTAAGTGGAAAGAAAATGCTATTAAGGTTGTGAAATAACCTTGCTTTATATAACAAACTGGCACAACAGTTAACTCTGGCAGATCTTCAGTTTGCACTGACAGAGGCTTGATACACTTGCAGAAGCCTGACCAAGGGTTGCTGACACCATGCCTAGCACAGTGGGGCTGTACCCCTCCACGTTCCCGTATAACACATGCTTAAGAAATACATCATATACATTTGCTCTAGATGTGTGGATAAACTATAAGAAAGCTAAAGAGCCATACAAATTCCAGGTGAACATTGCTATTCTGATACTGAGCTTGAATTCAAGGGAGCGAGTATCAGGGCTCCTAGCAAAAAGTGGTAGAGGTGAGATTACTGAAAGATCCAAAATGTGCGTGAGACATAGAAGTTTTAAATAAAATGTGCAGTTATTTCCAAATCTGGCTGTTGCTTTCCCCTTCTCACTTCAGTAAAGTCCTGGGAAATAAAACAGTAGTATTTTTCATTACTCCTATTGTGTCAGACTGATCCTAAACTTAAGAGAGACAAGATATTGATTAGAATAGTTCATTATAATTAACAGCTGATACCATTCTCAGCAAAACAGAATAGCCATGGTTATAACAAAGTCAGTATTCGTTGAAGCACACTGTCTGAAGTGGGAAACTGATTCAAATAATCTTTTTTTCTGAAGGGAAGGCAACTCAAACTATGAACATACAGATTACATTTGCCCAGTTAGTACCTATATTTACTTTTATGGTACTTATAAATACCAGTACTTGTTTATATTATGTCAGTTTGCAGTGTTTTCACCACTTACAGTAGCAGGCTCAACAAATAAACAAGAGTTCCAACTGACTGTATTTCAAAAGGATAGATGACTAGAATAACTTCTAATAAGGCAAAATGCAATGATCACCCAGTTTCCAAGATTCAACTGCCTACATTTGGAAAAGAAGGCACAGTGGGCTTTCAAATATAAGCAAGCAATGCCTTCCTTCTTGTTTTGTGAAAACAGTGTTATCATGAGGTCTCCTTATTTCATTTAGGCGACTATAAATTATACTATCTGTAAATATTTTACCTTCATCAGTACCTAATGGAAGAACTGCAAATGCCAATAAAATACTTCCACTGGGGAAATGCGTCTAATAGCAGATTGAAAGGTAATTCCAGCTTCCGTGTGATATGGCAGTAGGAGTAATCCCTTTTGGAAAAGAAGCTTAACCTACAAATCTGTGAAGTCTGCAGCAAATTCCTGTTGGGAGGGAGGTGGTTGGTGAATGATGAAGAAAGAATCTGCAACTCACTGTTGAAGTGGCAGTGCCCAATGACATCTTCTTCCAAAGATGTGCAGGAGTAAGTTAGCAGAACGGTGAGTTCTGTTTTGCTTATGAACTTTGCAATCTCCACTTGACCCTGTTTGCCACTCTGTTCTGAGTGCAAGTCTGCTTAGAGTCAGGGAATTACAATACTAAAAATGTGTTTCAGCACTATATAGCTCTGTTCACTAAACTCTGCTAGTAAAGACTCTTCCCCTGTCCGTTACTTAACAGTAGTGGTGACAGCTGTTTACAGCCATTATCTCTGGTGATTTATTTCATTTCACCTTGATTTTGAGAGGTATTCAGACTTCTTGTTTGCATATACTTGACTAAGAGTTTCGGCTGATTTTTAATAAGTTTCTGTCGTGGTTTAACCCCAGCTGGCAACTGGGAAGAGGCACCATACAGCTGCTTGCTCACTCACATGCAGTGGGAGGGGAAAGAGAATCAGAAGGGTTAAAGTGAGAAAATTTGTAGATTGAGATGAAGACAGTTTAATAGGTAGAGCAAAAGCTGCACATGCAAGCAAAGCAAAACAAGGAATTCATTCACCACTTCCCATCAGCAGGCAGGTGTTCAGCCATCTCCAGGAAAGCAGGGCTCCATCATGCATAATGGTTACTTGGGAAGACAAAGGCCATCAGTCTGAACGTCCCCCCCTTCCTTATTCCCCCAGCTTTTATTGGTAAGCGTGACGTCATATGGTATGGAATATCCCTTTGGTCAGTTGGGATTGGCTGTCCTGGCTGTGTCCCCTCCCAACTCCTTGTGCACCCCCAGCCTGCTCACTGGTGGGGCAGTATGAGAAGCAGAAGAGGCCTTGTGTAAGCACTGTTCAGCAATAACTGAAACATTCTTGTATTATCAACACTGTTTTCAGCACAACATCAAAATCTTCTGTCTCACAGCTGAATGAGAGTCAGAGCAACATGTTAATTTCCCCCCACTCCAAGACATGGCAATACAAATAATGGCACTGGAGATTCTGGGGTAGCACTGTAGATATTACACTTAGTGGAGTAAGAGTTACATTTTATTCTTATGACCTGTATGGGGCTAGCATATGTTTCACGCCTGACACAGCAAGCCAAATATGTTTGTAGCAATCATGCGTTAGGCCTTACGTACTGGTGCTGTTTTAACCCCTTGCTGATGCACCAGGTACAACTATTGCTACTTAAAAAAACGTTAGCTTCATTAAAGAGCATAACTAAGTTTCTAAGAGGGTGAGGGAGGCTTTCTCCTCTTTGTAAGACCCAATTCCACCATGGATATTTTGACTTAAGTATTAAACACATCATGATTTATATAGTTTCTGTCTACATTAAATCAATACATATTTTACAGCAGTATATAAATTAATACATAATGACTGATTAATCCAGGAAGTTTCAGTTTTCGGCTTACATTAAAAGAAAGAACTCCAGAGAACTAAAAATCAAGGTCCTGTTTCCCTCAACAAAAAAATATTTACTAAGGTAACACCACACCAACATAGAGATATAAGCAAGAAGATTGGCAATATGAGATATACCTGTAGCTGTTGAAAAGGACAAAAAAATGCAGGGAGAGAAGCAGGTCTAAGAAAACAATTCCATTTATTCAAAATAAATACCTTTTTCACCTAAAGACAGAGCTAATTAATAGAAGGATTAGAGGTCATTACGTATAGCTAATTAGAACTGAATTAGAAGGTAGTATAATTGGATAACTACAAACTTTAAGTGCTCCTTGGCTTTAAGCAAATGTTAATATTTATGCATTCAATTAAATTGCCAGATAGGTTGAAAGCTGAAGGTAGGACATAAAACTCTCTGTGATCCTTGACAGTGAACACCGTTCCCAGATTTTGCAAATGGAGTTAGCATATGCACCTCTCTGCAAAGGCCAGCTGTAAAAGTGGGATGAGAAGTACTCCATGTAATCCAAATTTGAAGGAGATAATTTAAATGCTTTTCTGTGGAGTCATAACTATGTTTCAGTCACACACCCTTATGTCCCATTTGGTAAAGTCTGATAAAACCTGGCCATTGGTTTTGTAGTTGACAAAAATACAAACCTGAAGCCTCCTCACTGGAAACACATGGGAATTTAACAGAAACCTAGAATGAATTCTTTTATATTACTTTGACACTTACCCTGTTTTCTTAGAGCAGCTGAGAATACTGTGGGCTCTCTGGGAACTTCCTTTTGGGATTTTTTGGCTCAATATATTTTCACATTCCTCAGAGGAGGTCATACAGATCTCGAACACTGTCCTTCATGATTCCACCATCTGTGTCTTTCTCTTTGGTATACTGTCACATAAGAGAATATAAGAAAAAATGTTTCAAATGGAAATGTAAAAAATATTATTGTATGGATTTACTTTATTCTGTAAGGAAAGTACTATCACCTTAGGAATTAAAATATGAAATACTTCAATATTAAAACCTTTAATAAGGGCACATTTTTATTTTCTGATCTGCACTATGAATCTCTAGGAATTAAAATAAGAGATATTTCAGTATTAAAAACTTCAATAAGGGCACATTTTTATGATCTGCTCTAAGAATCTCCTATACAGAAGAGGCAAAATTGGTCCAAAGCAGAATCAATAAAAGAGTTGTTAATATTTCATTAGATATTGTCCAATTCTTTTCAGTTTTTCTGAGATTCCAATTGTAAGAATGTTTATAATACTAATTAAGAAGAGCCATTTGTGAGAAAATCCTTGATTTGGACAAATATTGATGGCACACCCTGCTGAATTTTGGAAGGGAGGAGGATAGGTAGATATTTGGAATTTTTTTTTCAATAGCTTCAATTTGAAAGGCAGTTTTTGATGAAATAAGTGTTTTGAACTGTTAAGAAAGATGTTCTCCTACTAATCTAATCCAGATATCGTCTGCTGTTTGTTTTTTACTTTGCTGATTCATCGACGACTCTGACAATTTAGTTTTTCTTGTCATGGAAGATAATGTTTTTTTTAATTTCTGAAGTTTTTTAGGCTTTTTGTGATCATACTTGATTAAGGCTTACCCATTTATGTTGATCAGGTTAGAATGACACATGTCTAATATATATTAGACATATTGTACTGGTAGTAGAAAAAAATATCTTAGTTATTTGCCCTGTTTGGGTGTTTAGTGGTAGCTGAAAGTAGTCAGGCTCCAAAATACAATTTGAAAGCTGTTAAACTAATTAAGCAGCTAAATGACTCCATAATAAACAGAAGATCTTGAAAGTTATCTTCATTTGTTTCAATAGGGAAATGGTTATTGGTGTGATGGAAAGTATCTGAAGAAGTGCCTGCCTGGAGGCAGATTCAGTAACCAGGGCAGTCTGCAGACTCAGAAGTATTCTTATGAACACCCTCAAAGACTCCTGGGTCACTCCTTTTGATGTTTCACTGGAGATCAGGCTTAGATATTATTTAAATTGTCTAGAAATTACTCGTACTTTCTTTTACTTGTGTCTCTTGTAAGCCTGTTATATGTTATCTACCACCAAGGAGAAGGAAAAAAAGCATGCCTAAATTTCCCTTATTTCCTTGCTGTAGGGAAGGATAAAGTATATACATCATCGGTTTATTTCTGTGTACATGACTTCTCAGTCCAAATAGCCTGCATGAACTGAACAGGACTATAGTTCACTTGTACTCTGAATAATCAGAAAATACTCTGTGTTGAAACATGTAGCTACATAAGCAACTCTAAATTCCTTTCAATTTTTGTGATTGTTAGCTGTCTACAAAAATGTAATTGCTTAGTTTGCATATTAATGTAAAGGTATAGATGGATGCTGTCCTCTGTTTCATTGTGATTGTCAGGTCTTGGGATATACACAGCAGCATATTGTGGAAATAAATGAATTAATGCCTTGAAGTCTCTTTCCAAATTTGCATATAAAAATAGTCAGAAGTGATTCACTCCTACTGTTTCTTGTGTTTGTCTATAATGCATATGGAGACTCCATTAAGAACTACATTTATATCTTAAAAATAAATAAATAAATAAGGTAAATTATTCTTCTAAGAACCAGCAATACAAAGTTATCAGAGTTACCTCTGTGGCAGATACACCTACCCCAACAAAGACCAGGGCTTCCAACGTGGCAGCTACTGGCTCTTTCACGCCCTTTTCAAGTCTTCTGCACCCCACCGTGTTGGCTGTCACGTACACACCTGCTGAGGCCAGATGCCCCCAGACTTGTAGGCCCTCAGATTGGGGAGCGTACGAGGTGGGATCCCCCGGCCAACAGATTAGAGTCCCAGGCAATGAGGTACCTTGGGTCAGAGAAGGTTCTGGGCCATGCCCAAATATGACAACGAGTCAGATCTGACCAGGGTATAAATGGGGTCCCTGCTGAAGACCCCCTTTGAGTTTTCTTGGAGCAGTGGGACTGTGAGCAGAAACTCTCCCCTCAGCTTGGGATGCCATCTGAGGAAACTTCCTGGGACTGAGTGCCCTCACCTCCCTCTGGTGAGCGATAATTTTCTCCTGGACACATCCTCGAGCGAACTCTTCCCCCTTTGGGCGATTAAGTCTGCTGGGTACCCTTGAGACAGTTTCCCCTTTTTGAGAGTCAGTCAGCGTATCATTTTTTATGTGTCACCATGTAGTAATAAGACTCTGACTGGCATGGCAGACCTGTAATGGTGTTTTGTTTCAAATGTTACCAGAGCGCTAATTTGTTCTGGGGTTGTCCCTGTTTTCTATTAGTTTCTGTTGGTTAATAAAGTTTGTTTAAGTTTTTCCTTGGTTTGGATTAGTCTGTGAACTTCCATGACAACCTTTTAACAGTTAACAGATTTTGAACATACTTTAAAACTTCTTTGTATCAACATTCTGCAATAAATTTAGTCATTATGTTAATCTCATCAATTTAGGAAGATCAATAGATCTATCAACTATAATTGTATGCCTAGAAATTTTTCTACTAGCAATAAAACACAGTTTGATAAGTAGGTTCTGTAATTTTCATTCAGCTGTCAGCTGAATCAGGTGGAATATACTGCAAATTGTCCTTTCTTAAGTCATTGACATTTTTGCTTTAGTAAAGCTAGTTTAATCTGATCTAACTGGGCAGATGTTTCCACCCCTGCAGATTCTGTAGGAGTCAATGGAGCTTCACACAATTTTATAGTCATTTGACACAGCACTGCTATTGCTGCATAAAGTGTGTGCTGCAGAGGCTCCTATCTCATCTGGAATATTAAAACAAGTGAATAAAAAATGCCAGAACATGACTGATAAAGAGGCAGAAAGTCTCACTCTCCATTCTTTTATCAACAGCAGTTTGTTGCTAACTTAAAATTATAAATATTTTCTGGTTTCTTAAAGAAAATAATTCTCATTTTGGGGTGGCTTTTTAACTTCTATGCCAAAAGTGAGCACAGTGTAGGTGTAAAATGAGAGCATATTTCATGTTTTCTGTTCTTTTATCTTGTTGCCAAAATTATTGAATGCATTCATCATTAAGGTGTTAAATCTTTGTAAAATTTGGCTGTATAAAGTAAAAGCACTCAAGTGCTCTCCATTTCTTGGGGAGGAGGGGTGGGGAGAATTGAAGAGGAGAGAAGGAAAAAGTACCTCAGGCAAGTTTATAATTTGTAAACATAAGACTTTAGTTTTGAAGTAAGACTCATAAATGAACTAGTGATTAGAGTTTTTCTTGCCCATATTTTGCAAACATATATAGTGAAAAAAAAATGAAAATATGTCACCAATGCTATTAATTAATAAATATATTTTAAAAGCTTTTATCTGGACAGCCCATGGATCATATGTAAGTAGAGAATTCCTCTTAAATAGCAGATGCACAATAAACTTTTTTTACTAGAGAAAGCTTGGAAAGTTAATGCATTCATTTACATGTTAATGTAACTAATGTCTTGTGCTATTAATAATTTGGATCCAAATGTAAATCCTATCAGAGTGCAATAATTTTCTGCAGATGATGGTACAAATGGACAAGTTAAACTTTATATTGTGTGTAAGCTATATGATGCTATGCAGAAATTGAAGTATGTGAAAAACACCCTTGTAATAAGGTTATTTCATTTTAAATTTTACAAATCACAGAAACAGTTTTGAATCACTTTTTATAGCTATACTAACATAATTTGAAACAGTATCTTAATATATGCATCATTGTTCTTTCTAAGACAATACATTTTACATAAATATTATTGTTTTTCCCAAAAATTTCAAGATACGGAAAACAAGCAAGAGATATCCCGAGCTTTTATCCCTGTCTTTATTGCTATGAGACATCTTTTAAAATTATGTCTAGTAGAGAAGATGTCTGGTAAGCTTGTGTTTTGTAGTCAAATCTCCTTGCTGGAAATTTAGACTGCTAATTAGTAGCTGAAGTACCACTGATGTGTGTCTCTCACACAGCCACAGAGACATTAGGTTCATTGCCATATTTATGTGAACTTGGTATTACCTCCATATAGAGGGACTTAAAAGTCATAGAAACATGGGAAGATGCCATCGATAATGACAGCATTCTGACTTTTCAGGAGAAAAGTATCACTTGGGTATCCTGTTTGCCATAGTAGCTTTTGGATCAAAAATAGAACCTTGCAATGTATTGACATTGGCTGCTTCAGAGATTCCTTGTCCATTTTCCCATGACTTTATAAATCTGGTTTTAAGAAGCTAGGACAACTTTGAGGGCTCCATTACAGAATACTTCATTGGAGCCCTGTGCTTAATCTGCTTCGAGACTCCAGTAGAAGCAGTGTATTCTCAGTAATTCGTTACAGTAACAGTGGGAGGAGATCAGAAGACAGAAAACCGGTAAATTCTTGGTATAGCAATAGGTGACGTCAGTGCCTCCTGCTAGTCAGGTTAATGAATGCCATAACAATACAGACTTAAAACTCAGAAATGTATTTTATTTCCCACTGAAACAGGGCAGCTAGACCCTCTTAACACTGAACTGGGGCTAGAAAAGAGATTCAACAGGTCTTCTTTCTTCAACTGAGGAGAACTCTATGGTTACTCTTAGACATTCAGTTCCCCTAGATGCTACTCCTAGCCTGATCTCTCCATCTCATTCCTAAACTGAAGACCTTAAAAATATTTGGACTCAGAATCAGGCCCTCTTGGAATAATCCCCATGACTTACAATTATTTATTTTAGCAAACATATCCATCTATGCCTCCAGGTCCTTAAGCACAGACATGCCTTGTTAAAGCAGTGTGCAGAGTCCAATTCTCGATGTGCTTTATGCTTAACTAAAAATTCTGTGTCCTGCAGTCTCTAGACCTTGATAATCCCTTTAGCAACCTATTAGCCTTTTCTAATATCACCATCCTTGTTTTCTTCGTTTCTCAATGATAGTTTGTGATGCCAACAGTAATACAATTTGAACCTTAACATGAATGTCCTCTGAATCACTGATATGTGATATCACTGGAAATTGGCCTTTGAATATTGACATCACTATTGTGTATGTGTAAATATATAGGTATATATTATTTAACATGTGTGTATATTTATATATACACCTACATATACATACACTATATATCTATACATAGACAACACACACGTAATCTACTGAACACAGTAAGAATACATGATTCTCCATTATTCAGCACTTGTGAGATGGCGTCTTAATTATTGTGTGGCTCCGTAGTAAAAGAAAGTTTTTGACAAACCAAAGCAACTACAGCATGGGGCCATCAAAATTATTTGAACCTGGAGAATAGTGGACTGAGGGCAAATGTTTTTCCTTGTCTTTTATTATCTATCTGCACAGGTAAAGATTAAAAATTTCACCATAAGGGCACCCAACCACTGTGTTGGGTTGCCCTGACAGAGGCTGAGGAGGTTCTCCAAACTTAACAGGAGCAACCTCATCTAACTTTGAAGGTGGTCCTGATCCAAGCAGAAGGGTTGGTCAGTATGATCTCCAATCTAAATTACTCTGTGATTCTTCGATTTGAACTGTTAAACAAAATCCAACATGGAAGAATAGTCATGATGTTAGGTAACTGACTGGAATTGCTGTAAGTAAGAATGTTTTCTCTCAAGGTATAAAAGTGACTTTTTTGAAATAAGTTGAAGATAATCATTCAACCCATGTGCTTTTATCCCTTTACCCAATGCAATATATTTTTCTATTCACTTGCTAATTAAGATGCTCATAGATAATATCTGGCTCTACCAAGATGTTTTTTAACCATAGCAGAGTTTTCTATTATGAGCAGTGTAAATTAGTATTTTGTTTCTTTGTCAAAATAATCAGATAGGTTTTAGAGAGGTCCTTAGGTATCATGTTCAAAATAGTATTGAATCACTTGGAATTTTGATCATATTTCATACCTGAATTTTTTACTGAACTGCTTGACTGGGAGTAAAATTTTAGAGTTGAAACTTGAAAGGTGGGACATACATTACAAATCCCAATTTCTGTTTTGGGAGCATACAAATAGTTAATCTAGATCCCAAATCTAAAATTGAGTCCGATTGATTAGTTTACCTTACATGGAAGAGAGATTTTATTTTCTTGTGCTGTATACCTCATCTGATTCATTATACTGATTTAGACTTATTGAGAAACTCCTGTCTGGCAGGTCAATATGATAGTAACCTAGACCTTTTTATGAAGTAAAATGTGTAACTATAGAAGTAGCTAAAGTAAATGCAAGTAGCCAAAAAAAAAGGAACCTTGATGCTTGCAAAGAGTTTAAACAATTCAGGGTGCAGGATCTAATCAAATCATTGGGATTCTAAGAAAATCTTATTAAAGAAACTAGTATAATCATGAAACAACTACTGATATAAAGAATATAATATAAAATCTCTGCAGTGTGCTAAATAAGGCAATACAGACAGCTTTAAGATAAATGTGAAGGAGTTATACAAAGATGGTTAGATTGGGATTGCTGTACTCCGTAGTATGTATTCAGACGAAAAGTGACTAGCTCTACATGGACCTGGCCTTAAGCAGCTGAATTCACCTGTGGGACTAAGGATGCTAAATCTATATCCAAATCTTATGTCTTCATATATAATTGTCTGTCCATATGGCAAGTGATATGCTATTCCCTGTTTTGTCTGCACAAAATATTGCTGACAAATCTTTCTGATGATCTTTTAAAAGCTGAAGTGATCAAACATATGCAAAATAATTTAAATAATATACCTGAGTTGGGGCAAAAGAAATCAGTCTGCAAATTTAGACTCAACAAGGACTTGACTTTTGAGATTGCTGTAAAAATCTGTTTAAGACACTTTATAAATTACATTTCTTCAAGTTTGTGAGCTCCAGCAGAACCCTTACAGTTAAACATTTTTAAAATATGTTTTGTAACACCTAAGAAAGAGTGCTTTGCAGCATATGGGATTACTTACTATCTCCTGGCAATTCTAGTTGCCGCTTGCTAGTTTTCTTTCAAGTTTGCGAGAAACAGACGTGTGGAAAAGAGTATTGCAGGAATCTAGTCGTTAATTCAGAGTCAGACTGCAACATTCTGCACGTCAAGATGACAGAATATGAGCACTGAGTCTGCTCACATGTATGGTGCTCCTTCATGTAGGCTGGCCTTTGCAGCCTTCAGACTGTTCTTTTTTGTATATTCCCTTCCTATGCTGGCAGCTGTGGATCTTGGGCATGGGGATTATGATGGCCATGCCCTCAGTCACAGCTCCAGAGCAGTGATAGCATGCCAGGAACCCTTTTGCACTGACCTAATCACGTGCTGTGGTTCCTCTGCAAAGAGAGGAATTTTCTCCTGTGTCTAATCTGCCTTTAGAGCAACATTTTAGCACTTGAAATGCCTGAACTAGTTTGTAGATTGCTTTAATAGGACATTTTTATAAGGAAGTTGTTTTTCCTTATGCACTTTTACTGGAGAAAGGCCACCCTATGTTTCCCTTGCCACTTGAGTGAAAACAGTATCTTAAAGAGAGGATATTTTCTCAAATAACTTTAAAAATTTATTTTATGCTTACAGGCTTCACCTGGAAGTGAAAATGTTGCCAAAGTGAATAAATTTTATGTGTTGTGTCTTGGGTTCCTCCTACCTGCTTTTAAATTTTAATTTCTTTGGACCACTTTTCTAAATAGTGTCTGTTTTTTGAAAGGCTTCTAGAAGAGGAGTCCTATTTTCCTAGATCTTTTACTAATTCTGATGAATGTGCCTTGTCATTTATACACTTAAAGTCATGGTGACTCAAAGAATTTCAGTAAAACTTCAGTGACTGAAAAAATTTTGTCTAGTATTTCTCAGCTTCTGCTGATATGAATGTTGTCCCTATTTACTATTAGAATTTCCATTTAGAATTATTTCAAATTAAACCTAGCCTTAAGCACTACCAGATACTAAATTAAAAAGAAATTACTAGTTATGCCTTAAAATGAGGAAAAAAAAACTCCAAACAAACAAACAAAAAGCATTCCAATTTTCCTAAAAATTTCAAGCAACCTCCTCTGGAACAGCCCTCAAAGGCTTTTCATATTACAAAAATGTGACAGAAAGGTCTGTTTCAGCTGTTCTAAGGGACAGATTTATATTTTTTTAAGTATTTTGGAGGAAAGTATTCTAGGAGACAGTTTTCTGGAAAATACAGTTAAAGTTGTATTTCATTAAACAGTTCTATTTGAAAATTATTTTTAATTGCACAAATTCTGTGCATCCCTATGAGCAAGAAATCAAGCAAAGGAGGCAGACGAGCTGCATGGATGAGCAAGGAGTTTCTGGCAAAACTCAAATGGAAAAAGGAAGTTTTGTGGAATGTGGAAAAGGGACAGCCCACTTGGGAAGAATATAGGAGTGTTGTCAGAATATGTAGGGATGCAATGAGGAAGGCTAAAGTCCACTTGGAATTGAGACTGGCAAGGTATGTCAAAGACAACAAGAAGGGCTTCTACAGGTACATCAGCAGCAAAAGGAAGGCTGAGGAAAATGTGGTCCTGCTGTTCAACAAGGTGGGTACACTAGTGAAAGAGGGTACAGGGAAGGTGGAGTTACTGAATGCCTTCTTTGCTTCAGTCTTTACAGCTAGGGGAGGCCCTCAGGAATCCCAAACCCTGGACACAAGAGAAGAAGCCTGGAGAAAGTGAGACTTTCCCTTGGTCGAGGAAGATCAGGTTAGAGATCATTCAGGCAAATTGAACACTGACAAATCCATCGGCCC
Source organism: Cariama cristata (assembly GCF_000690535.1). NCBI lineage: Eukaryota > Metazoa > Chordata > Aves > Cariamiformes > Cariamidae > Cariama > Cariama cristata. The sequence goes on along the minus strand of NW_009614446.1, from coordinate 874 downwards.
TGACGGGATGCACCACTTCTTTGCTTCAGTCTTTACAGCTAGGGGAGGCCCTCAGGAATCCCAAACCCTGGACACAAGAGAAGAAGCCTGGAGAAAGTGAGACTTTCCCTTGGTCGAGGAAGATCAGGTTAGAGATCATTCAGGCAAATTGAACACTGACAAATCCATCGGCCCTGACGGGATGCACCAAAGAGTGCTGAGGGAGCTGGCAGATGTTATTGCTGAGCCACTCTTCATCATCTTTGAAAGGTCATGGAGAACAGGAGAGTTGCTTGAGGAATGGAGGAAAGCCAATGCCACTTCAGTCTTCAAAAAGGGCAAGAAGGAAGACCCAGGAAACTACAGGCCAGGTAGCCTCACCTCCATCCCATTGTGGATGTCATCTCTAAGCAGCTGGAGGAAAAGAAGGCTATCAGGAATAGTCAACATGGATTCACCAAGGGGAAGTCATGTTTGAACAATCTGATAGCCTTCTACATTGGCATGACTGGCTGGGTTGATGAGGGGAGAGCAGTGGACGTTGTCTATGTTGACTTCAGCAAGGCTTTTGAGACTGTCTCCCACAACATCCTCATAGGAAAGCTCAGGAAATGTGTGTTAGATGAGAGGACAGTGAAATGGATTGAGAATTGGCTGAATGGCAGAGATCAAAGGGTTGTGATCAGCAGCGCAGAGTCTAGTTAGAGGCCTGTACCTAGCGGCATTTCCCAGGGATCAGTTCTGGATCTGGTCTTTTTTAATCTGTTCATCAATGACCTGGATGAAGGGACAGAGTGTACCCTCAGAAAGTTCATGGATGATACAAAACTGGGAGGAGTGTCTGATATGTTGGAAGGCCGTGTTGTCATTCAGTGAGACCTGGCCAGGCTGGAGA
>NW_009614445.1:19650-28206 GCF_000690535.1 Cariama cristata | reverse complement strand
GACCGAGCCTTTAACTGAAGTTGGACCATAATGAATACATTTATCTGTATCTCATACGAAACGAGGTGTTGTTTTTTTTTTTCAAAAGCTTCAGTTTAGGCACTTTTTGCCTAGAGCAAATTGATAAGTGAATTTTAAGAAATATCACTAGAAATACACCAACATGCTACAAATAAACAAAATACTAAGAACAAGAAATGCATAATGGGAACAGTCTTATGCACACTGAAGCTCATAGTGAAAACCCTGTATGCTGCAAATGCTTCAAAATCTTTATGCTGTATGAAACAGTAACAATGTCCAACCAATAATAGTATTATTGATCACTGATTTTTAAAAGCTGATCTGATCAAGTACCTCCCACTATCAGCCAATAATCTTAATTTTTAAGCCATTCCACTAGCACCGGGCTCTATCCAAGTTAAAATATTGCAATTTCATGTTTGGTGCATCACTTGCAGGTTATAAAGCTCCTCATACAAAATGGGGAGCTTGTTCATTTCAAGTTCCTCTCTTGGGATATATATTAAGATTATATTAACATTGTATTATTACTCGTTAATAATGCAGAGGGCAACGAAGATGATGAGGGGACTGGAGTATCTCTCTTATGAGGAAAGGCTGAGAGAACTGGGTTTGTTCAGCCTGGAGAAGAGATAACTGAGAGGAGATCTCATCAATGCTTATAAATATCTTAAGGGTGGGTGTCAAGAGGATGGGGCCAGACTCTTTCCAGTGGTGCCCAGCGACAGGTTAAGGGGCAATGGGCACAAACTGAAACACAGGAAGTTCTACCTGAATATGAGGAAGAACTTCTGTACTTTGAGGGTGGCAGAGCACTGGAAGAGGCTGCCCAGAGAGGTTGTGGAGTCTCCTTCTCTGGAGATATTCAAACCCCGCCTGGATGCCATCCTGTGCAACTTGGTGTAGGTGACCCTGCTTTGGCAGGGGGTTGGACTAGATGATCTCCAGAGGTCCCTTCCAACCTCGAACATCCTGTGGTTCTGTGACTGTAGACCAAACAGAATTAGGTCATGGGCTGTATCTTGAGCTATGCAGTTTCCTGTTGCCCCTGCAGACAGCAGTAACTGCTGCTTCGTTACACTCAGAGAGGGAACATGCTGCATGGAGTTTGTTCTCCCTCTGGGTCTGTAAGAAAAGGGATCAGTCTTTGTATCTTCACAGCATAAACCTGCAAGTCATCTGCTCAGGGCCTTTTCTGTTGGGTTTTATAGGAGCAAACAGAAGCCAGGAGGAGAAACCATTCCCACTTACAGAGTCTAACTCACAGATGAGCACATCCCACCTATGGAACATACTGAAGAAGGAAACATGATGTAGATCTAGTTTCCCTCCTTGAAATTACTATCTTTGAAACTATGTGAAACAAAAGAAATCACTGCTGAGGATGCCTTGGCTCCCAGAAATGTCTAGGGGCAATCAGCAGGGCGTCAAAATAAATAATGATATTCTCAAACCATTGTTTTTGCTCAGTCATGCCAGGATGATCTTACTGTTTCATGTGAGATAATGATGCAATAAATCTTAACAGATCTGTGCCACTGCACTTTTTTTTTTTTTTGCATGACACGCTCCCCAGATTTCTAGCACGCAGATATATCACCTTCATAAAGAAAGGCCTTGATCCTGTGAGTCCCTGAATGGCTCACAAGGTTGATGTACTCCATGACGAGAAACAGCACAGGCTACACAGCAACACTGTAAAGGATGAGCCTCAGACATAGCTCTGCACTGTGTTTGAAAACTGCTGTTCTCTTGCATGCGTGATCTCTCATGCTCAGAAAAACAGCTTTAAAAACTAAACAAAAAAAACCCCAGGAGCAGATTCTGTGAGAAAAACAGGGTTGTGGGGAAATCTCCATATCATCCTAACCAGAGCACTGGAAGAGGTACTCTCATGCGGTTCTGTTACTTCATGTAATGTCACTTAGCTGTCCTTTGCTGGAGTCAAGATGTTCCGTTGTTTCACACCTGCAAACTGCATGGCGAAGCCTAAACTGCATGTTTCACCCATGTGGCATGAGTAAAAGCACGACCCATGAGTTACGGTAGCACACTCCAAGCATTTATTGTCACTCTTCCCCTTCCCTGCACATCCCTTCTGCTTTGAGTCTGCTTTGGCATTTGCTTGACTCCTCAGAACGCCAAAATTATTGTCATTTTTTCCCCAGGCTACTTTTATGCCAGACTGGCAAGCTGAACCAGCTCACTGAGGGATTCCATGGGTACCAGTATCAGCTCAGGGATGGTGGTTGAGGAGTTGGGGAAAGAGGGAGGTGGGAAGAGCAAAGGAATGGGACAACTTCTTCCAATGCCTGACCTAGCCTCCACTACAACTAATGGTAAGTTTATCACTACAAGGAGTATTAAATCTTGCTGAGACTGGTGAGCACTTATCTTGCCCTTCTGGTAGCACAAGCCTAGACAAGCCACCACACTCTTGTGTTCGGCCAGTTTGCTAAAGCAACACCTTACCCCGCCAGAAAAAGCAGAGGTCAGCATTTAAAACATCAGCACAGACAGGCGGAAGAATCTTGTTAGCTGCTGCCCCGAGGTTTGCAAAAGAAGCAAACAGAAGGAGCAGGGAATTGAGAGAAGGCAGCAGAGGAGCACAAGCCACCTGTACAAGGGCACGGGCCCGGCAGTGCACGGCAGAGCTACCAGTCACGCCAGGGCCCAGCAGCAGCCTAGCTGCAGCAGCACGGAACTCAGCAGGGGCTGATTTATCCAGAGATACTCCCTACTAACACCATTTGGCTGCTTCCGATCCGAGAGGTGGCTCACACCCTCAGTGCACAAACCCTAAGGGTGGGAGTCCTGCTCTAAACACAGCTCACCATCCAAGCTGAACACTGCTTTGAGGGCACTGCAGGTAAAGCAATGCAACTGCCTTGCACCGCTAATTCCTCCCGCAATGCATCAGCAAGACTGAAATTCAGCATTTCAGATAAAGCATCACTAACTTTTTTTTTTTCCCCTCCTCCTTTTTTAAAGTCAGAAATTTTTTCAGAGCTCGTGACCAAATGCAAATAGCACACATCCAACTTCCAGGACACTTGGCTAATCATGGTTTAGAAATAAATGTTTGCAAGAAATGACAGTGTTAAAAGTTCTTCTCCTCAGTGTTTTCACATTGTCTTAGAAGAGACAAAGACGACAAAAAGCAAACATGCCAGTCAGTGATTTAAAGGGAAGACTCAAAACAGTTACCAGGGAAGAGAGACTTGTGAAATCCTCATCTGGCCTTCATGGCTGCTCGAGGAAGGATCCATGCAGGGCTCAGGTCAGCCTGCGGCTGCGGGCTCAGCATTGGCACCCATCACCGCACCACGGGCGAGCACTTCCCAGTTCAGCAGATGGGCACAGCAGGGTCTGGTACAGGACAGCAGGAAGCTCCGACAGAGAGATTGCCAGCACAGGATTTCATAAGGAGGATGGCAAAGGCTGATTATCAAAAACGTAACCTTTCTTTTTTTCACAGGGCATATTTTTCTCTTAAAATTCCCACTCAGCAGTTACTCATTAAATTTCCTCCTGTTACAGGAATTACTTGGTTGGCATGGCAACGTATTCCCACCCTGAATTTCTATCCCTGTGCCTCCTTTCAGCTCATGAGGACTGCGAGTATCACTGGTCCCTCTTCGCCCTTTCATGCCATTACTGTCCATACCCTACTCCTTCACACAGGCTTTTCATTAAATTGCATCTGGCACCCATAGGTGCGGCACAGTTATCTTGTTCTCTCGTGAATACGTTTCGCAGTGGAGCTGGGAACTGAGATGCAGTTCAGGAACACACGCTCAATGTAAAGAGCAACTCCTAAACATACAGGAGAAGTGGTCAGGGCTTAGTTACTGACCTATGTCACGCATCTTTTAGATGAAAAAAAATTACTGTTCGGGAGAAAAAGATTCTTCCCTTATTTTAAAATCTAATGATACTACATTCAAAATTTTTAAATAGGAAGAAAGTATTTTACCATAGCATGCACTCCAACAACATTTGCTGACGTAATTTGCACTCACGATTAACTACTGGATAACAACAAAAAATGGATCTTTTCAGAGATTATACGGTTCTAGAACTCACTGGAATGGAATCAAGGAACACAGTAAAAAAATCAGAGTACATATATCAAGAATAAACCCTGTCTCATACACACTTCACAACATCCGTCCATTTGGTATGAACAAAATTAGTCCATAAAGAATACTTAAAATTCAGTTTCTCACAAAACCATCTCTTGTTATAGGGTGTACTGGAACTGGATTAGTTTAATAGTAGAGTTAAAATAAAATTAAGAACAAGCATCATTACCTCACATGTAATACATTGCCTTAAAAAGTGAGGAAATTTAATCTAGTTGATTTCTTTCAATTATTTAAAGAGTTTTATATACCTCAATGGTTCCAGAGATTATGGTAGCAGTTTTTATAGATTTAAGGTTCCTGCATGGTACCCTGGCCGCAAGTCGGTGTCATGAGTAAGTAATAGAACTCCTTCTGTTCTTAAAAACTCAAGAGATATTTACATTCTCTGCTGGATGCTGAATATTCAGTATCTTTCAAGAACAAGCCCACAGCATGCTTTCCGCTATGGACCAGACATTTCATGCTCTGCGTAAGTCACTTGGATTTACTTTATTGTGAGTACCATTTGTTTCTTTCTAACTTGGGGTTTGCAGACAGGAACTTGCAAATATCAATTTACAGGGAGTTGCAAGTGTTTCTCCATAATCTCCATAAAGCTACCAAATTTCTAGATAAACCAGTTATTTTATTGTTCAGTCTTTGATAAATACTTGATCCTTTTCTTACCGCAGTAAGGTCCCAATCATCTAGGCTGTGAAAGTGGGATGAAATTCAAGGAGTACTCTTGGGTAGGCTAGAAGTGTTTATGAAGTTTTAAACCAGGAATAAATTAATGCTTGTGTAGTCAATACTAACAATATGCGTATTTATTTCATGCTAACAGCTGTCTTAAATTGCGGCTTTATCCCATCAATACTCTGAATGGTTATTCAGGGGAAAAAAAAAAAAAAAATCAAGTGTATTTCATGTTCCAGAAGTCATTCAGCCTAAATCCATTCATGGAAACTAACACATAGAGCAACAAATGAAACAAACTCAAGCTTCAGTGAACCAAACTATGAACTGTTTTCCAAGAGCAGAGGTAAGTAATACTTACCTTTCCACTCTGGATTTTTTTTAGGTTATTCCATAAAAATGAATACTATTCAGAAGCCAACTGGAACGGTTTTGGCTTCTATTCTATTTCTCTCTGCTATTTTCGAAGCTTTCTGCTATGAAAATCGATAACGTTTTCGATGCCATGTTTGCACAGCATGTTTTAACTTGCAGACCATACAGAACTGTGGATGTTGCAGATCTAACGCTTTAATCAATTTATACTTACACCCTAACCTCGATCTATGAAATAACTCGAATTTAAAGAGAAAAACTCTTTAAGGTGTTTCAGCTTTTTTTTCCCCTCTTTTTCTGGTTTAGAGCACATCCCTGCACATGTCTGAACTGGCACAACTTCAGAGGAGTTAACAGTGGACAGGAGCTTCCCAAACCAATGTTCTGCCATAAAAACCACAGCCCAGACCACTACTACTTCCACGGGGGCTTTTTTTGTTGAAAGAGAAAAATGACACTAGTACTTTATCTGCTTTTTATTCAACTATACAACAACATATTAGTAGACAAGCCCTAAGTACCCCATTTAACATAAGGTTTATAGTCCCATGAAGTTATTATACAGCATTGTTTCACAATATCCAGTAGCCAAAGGAACAAAAACAACAAAACAACAAAACAACACAACCCCCCCCCCAAAAAAAAAATCTTTTGCATGTCTTAACGTTTTCAACACCATAGCTTCTGCCCTCCCCAGAAACCTCATTGCAAGGACTCCGTAAAAATCCACAACTCTGTTCTGCTATGACTAATGGGAAAATAAATCAAGAGTTTATCACAGGAAACACTCTCTGCCACTGCCATATATATCATTAAATCTTAAGCTCTTCTTGTAGTCTCAGGATGGCAGTAGACAGATGCAAGACAGTTTAAGGTTTTACAGATCAAAACCAACACCACAACCTCTGGTTATCAGGAAAATTTCTGTGGAGCTCAGAGAGCAGTGACAATTTGCAATACTAAAGGTCAGTATCTGCTGATGTGGTCCCCAGTCTGCACACTGACAGATACTGGAGAACGTACCAGGGTAGCAGTGCTGTATGCTTGCTTTTTGCTTGCAATTTCTGTAGGTATGTGCTATGAGCTGCCACTGTATGGGTAAGAAGAACCTTTCATCTGATCCACTGTGGTCATTCTGGTGTTCTCACAAAGTCCCATATGGACAAAGCCAAAATGACTGCTGTTTGCGTGGAAGGAAGAACAGGATGGAGCTGTGGTAATCAACGGTAGCTTTGGTGTAATGACCTTTAAGTAACGGAGTTTGAGACCCTGAGGAGAGTGAGGAAAGACAGACAGTAACAGAGACCTAGTGCAGATCGATCTAGGCCCTCGACTATAGGAGAGCAGAAGTTTTCAGAGAATTAAGTGGGATTCTATGGGAGGTAGCTCTAAAAGGGCCAAAGAGCACAGGAAAACTGGAAGATCTTCGAGGACGACATCAAAGTGCAAGACTAGCGCATCCCACTACTCAGAAAAGCAAGAAGCATCAGGAGACCAGTTCGGCAGGCATGAAGCATGTGATGGAGCTCCAGCATAAAAAGGCAGCATATAGCAGGCGATGGAAGCAGAGACAGGCTACACAGGATGAACACAGAAGTATCGTGCAGGCACACCGGGGTGGTGTCAGGAAAGCCACAGCTCAGCTGGGGTCCAGAGTTGCAGGAAATATCAAAGGCAACAAGAGCTTCTACCACTACATCAGCAGTAAAAGGCTGGACAAGGAAAATGTGGGCTGGTGGCAGAATGAGGTGGGTGAGTTATTGATAGCGAGCACTGGTAGGGCTGAGGTACTCCATTACCTTCTCTGCCTCAGCCTTCAACAGCACAGCCTTCATGCTTAGACAGGGTTCAAGGCAAATAACCACCAGTCATGAATAATGACCAAATCCCAGGGATTACCTGAGAGGACTCAACCAGCACAAGCCCATGGGACCGACCTGCCTACATGCACAGGCGTTGGGACAGCTCACTGATGTCCTTGCAGCACCCTTCTCTACAATGCTTGAAAGGTCCTGGAGACCATGGGAGATCCCTAATGACTAGAAGAAAGCACAAATGCTGCACTCCTCTTCAGAGAATTCCAGAAGGGTGATCTGAGGCACTACAGACCAGTGAGCCTCCCTTTGGTCCATGGAAAAATCACAGAGTGAGTCCTCTGGGAACAGACTTCTGGGCACCATGAAGGAGAAGGTGGTGACTGGGAACAGTCAGCATGAATTCACCTAGGATGAAGCATTTGATACCACTAATGGTACCCAATCCTACCTTTCCTTCCTCGGTCAACAGTTGTCCCTTCTCACCAAGAATTCCCTGTTCCACAGTGCAAAACAGAAGCCCAGAACTGATCTTTTATCAGTTTACACCTTCCTGTTCAGAAACAGCAGTTCAGTTTTAAAAGAGCAATACCACCGGGGAAATCCAGCACAGGGAACAAGAAAGCATTTGGAGCCACCAGGCACCCAGTACTTGAGAACTACCAAGCCAGAATACAACAAGGTTGTATCCAAACCATCTATCTGGCAAAAAGCCGTCAAAGAAAGTGGCAAATGTTATGGAAGGGCACCTACAGTATTTAACAAACATAACCAAGTGTATCTGTAACCCAGACAGGAGAGGGTGATGCTGTTGTCTTCCAAGGACAAACTGACACGTCTGCTAAGGAATTTCCAGGAACTCACCTACCACAGTGACATAAGCTCCACACACAGCATCACAGATGACGATCAAAGTCAAAGTCAGTGCCTCAGTATCAATACTGATCTCTAGTGCAAATTATGAAGTAGGAAATGGGCTACAAAGGCCACAAGAGCAGCCTAAGGAGGCAGGATGCAGGTGACACCCCCGTGGCTGGTGTCCATCCCCAAGGAAGAAGGGGAGTGAAGCCATTTGGAAGAGACAGGGCTGGGGAGGTTGATCTTACATGAGCCTTTCCATGAACAAGGCTTACTTGGGAGGACCTGCTGTCCTCCCTCCATTGCATCCCCAGCGGCTCTCCTCCTCCTCCAGCCCCTTGCTCCCTGCCCACACCAACGAGGTGGGGTTCCATGGCAGCAGGGGGCTCACAGGGAACTGCCATGGGCCTTGTCATCGTCATCAGCCTGGGCTCCATCCTTGGGCAACAGCAAGCAGGAGCAGCAACCTATGCAGGCAGGGGAGTATGAACACTGACTTTCGTTGCTGTTGGCTTTTCTGCCTGTGGCTCCTATGGTTTTCTGGTGCGTTTACGTGATGCAACCAAGCAATAACAGCATTTTTAAGAGGATGTCTGTCAAAGCAGATGTCCCCTAAATTACCGTTTATTAAATACTCTTCCTCCCAGTGTGAAACAAAGCGG
>NW_009614445.1:0-19619 GCF_000690535.1 Cariama cristata | reverse complement strand
GTGGGGGGCGTGTGTGGGGTGGGCAAAGAAAGGGAATTTAAAAAACCAAAACAAAGCAAAAAATCAAGAAAACAGGATCCTTACAGTTATTTATGTAAGGGTTCATCTCCACAGGGAGAAATAAGGAAAAAAGCCAATAATGCTAAAAAATACACAGCTCTCTCAGTACTTCACAGCAGGATACAGAACAAGAGTAAAATATACATTAAAAATACTATTTATAAGGCAACCTCAAATAGAAGAGTTAAGAGAACATCAACAAACAAGTGAAAATCAGAAGTAATCCCTTCTCATAACAAACAACAAAGATTAAAATAATTTTGTTGCTATCATAACATACTGGCACTTGTCTCATGCTGCTAAAGTGTCCTGTGATACTGTAAATTATTGAGTTATATTGGCTTATGCTTATTTTTCTTCAGCTAGCCAATATGTAATAAAATTATAACAACAATGCACACACACGATACTTCTCACTTCAAGAACCTCAGTGTCCTTAAAGAAATAAAGTATTGCAATTATCCAAGTAAGAACCAGGAATATAGAAATATTTCACTGCACCCTAAGCCAAAACAAAAGGTAAAGATGAAAGCCCAGTCACTTCCATTTCTCTTCCATTCTGAGCACACCAACGCGCCCTGTTGAACAAAATACATACAATTATAATGAACTGACTACTCTAATGAGCATTTAAAAAAAAATTAAAATCCGCTAAACTCACCAGTGAGTAGAACAAGATGAAACGTAATGATTAACTTATCTCCTAGCAAAATAATTTAAAGATTTTGTGATTCACAATTACTTCACTGAGACTTTTCAATGGAAAACATTTTAAATAAGGAACTCTGAACCATGAAGAAGTTACCATGCATCAGCAGGTCTGCACTACCCTATAATCACACGTGGCGGTAAATGTGAGGTAATTCAAGGTAGCTTTCTTGTTAATAAAAGCAGGATTACCTAGCTCACCTTCATCGGTTTCTCCATAGGAAGAGAGGGACTACTTATGCTTGGAATCTATTGAATTGCACTGCAGTTGCAACCTGAATTAAACTTCAGATGCCCTACCAGGTAAGTCACCAGATCAGAAGAGTAACTGCTTTTTAGATGCCAACAACTGTTTTGCAGGAAGTCTAAAACTCCCATTACTGTATCTTAGAATTGCTTTCACTGCAGCATGAAACAACTGAGACCCACATGGAGTTTCAATGCAGAAGTGCAACAGGATTTTAGACTACCGTGCTGTATACCAGCTGAAATATGGCATGCTCTGTGCTCCCCTGACTATAGTGTTAATACCTTTCCGGCAGGATGCAAAGAGCAAAAATCCATACCTCACTGGTTCCTCAGTTAGGATTGCAAACTAGATCAAAATCACAGTTAAGCTGCAGATACTGGATTCCCAAAAGAAACACAACATGGAGCACATACAAGAGTCACTCGAACTGGGGTTATCAGGGGGAATGCCGTAAGTACATATATTTGGGTGGCTGAAAATTTTTCTCACACTTTTCTTTTTTTACATTTTCAACTACTTCTAATGTAGTAAAGGAAACACTGACCTTTCATATCTCTATAAAACAATTAATTTTCAACCCAAAATATGGATTTAGAATTCACAGTAATCGGCAGATACACAGCTTATATGTACCATGCTTGTTTTTCTTTATGGCTAGAGTTTCTCAGCTGAATAAATCTTCCATGAAATTCCCATCATAAGCTCTGGTAGCAGAGCAAGCTGAGAGGTCATACATCATCAAAAATGCGGACTAGCTTCAAGGTGAGCTCACAAAATAATTGACTGGGGATAGAAGGCAACCAAACTAAAATCTCACGACGCACTTCAGCACTATGTCCAAATGAAAGGGTTGACTTTCCTCCTCCCAGAGCCGATATTATTTTTTCAGTCCAAAACTGTTATCAACTCATGTATTTAACATATGATATATTGTGTAACTATGATTTTTCTACAGAACTGTAACAATATTAAGTTTTGCAATCTCTGGGTAATATCACACATTCTCTTTGAAACTCTTTCCAGTCTTGCAAATAGAATATTATCCTTTTCCTCTACTAAAGACATCCTCACAAAATCTAATTTTTAGTAAGTGAAATCATCTTCTTGCTGTCCCTCTATCACAGATATGGGAAACCTTTTTTTGGCATGGGACTGTTAGCTAAACACAAACTGTTTGGAGCAGAGATCTTTCCCTCCTTCACTCCTTTTAGACTTGCTACTACATTCCTAATATGCATGATCATTATTATCTGAAGATGCCCATTAAAACAGTGTCTAAACACAACTTCTGATTAATTAAACCAAGATGTCCAGAGACCACCCTTTATTTGTATAGTGTCTAGCGCAATGAAGTCCTCACTCATAACTGAAAAATCTCCCTGTTCCTACCATACATACAACAAGCGACACCAGACAGAATAAAGACTACAATTCCCTGCAGTGCTGTAGAATGGCCAACTTAACTGTCTAGGAAAGGAAAGCAATAGCAGACAGTGGTCAGTAAATTAAGTCTCAGAGGATCAGGGTTCCTTCTGTTAGTGAGAATTTCAGACAGTATCATACATTTTACAACTCCACCTGCATTTTCCATCTGTAAATTTGGTTAACTTGGCAAAAACACTGCCTGGCAAGCGTGACAGTGAGTGTGTGCTGAGCTGGTTAAGCTATCATTTCCTATTAGTCTTAAATCTACTACCTTTCTATTGCACTTTTGTGTCTGATCTCTGGGGAAAAAAATCCCAAGTAAATAAATCACACCTACAACCATGGTCCAAAAACCCCTTAGCTCTCTATTCTATACAAGGGCTGACTTCAAAAGGAACAAGGAACACGTGCAATGCTGTAAAAACTCAGCATTTGGCAAGGCAGCAGTGCAGAGACACGCCCAAAGTAGGTAGTTTGGGTCCCAGAAGCAGTCAAAGCGTCTCAGGATGTAGTTTCAGATACAGTTAACCAGCTCTAACTACAAGTCTTTGTCAAAAGCACCATCCATGATCTTCTTCCCACCTTTGCCCTCTCCATAGGACAGAAGATACCCGTGATTCCCTAGCAGCGCGACTGCAGGACGTATACAGCCATTCCCTTTCTCCTGTTGGGTTGGGTTTTCTTGGATCAGTGATCAATTGACCCAATTCTCCCCAGTGTCATTTAGTCACTGGCAATGAATACAGCAGGAATGCCAGGTTGAGAAGGAAGTTGTAGGAGTTGGCTACCTTTTATTCTTCATGTGAGGTTCCACTTAACATGAAATAGCACGCACAGTACTTATCAGCTTGTGGTGTTTCACTTGGCTTAATTAATCTAACTGACGTAGCTGTGGTGCACCCTTCTGGGATGTGTCTTGCACCCTCTGGGTTGCAAGCAGATCCTTCAGCAGTGCTCGGGGAATTATAGCTGTATCTCCTTAGGTACGTCTCACGTGGCTTTGCATCATGATCTGTAGGTTATGTCCTTATTGGTCTTTGGGATCAGATCTTGATCTCTTTCTGAAGAATGTCATATATTTATGGCACTGTAAAGCAACTAATGAATCGTATCAGCTGTTTTCTAACACCTTAATAACACTCCTCAAGTATCATCAATTGCAAGATGAAGAAAACCAACAGAAAGTAAGAAGGGCTAGTTTCTTTGCAGAAGAGATTGATAAATGTGCACTGTCCATCTGTTGTTTGTTTCCCCAAATCAGTCGTGCTAAACATTAAGTAATCCAGGAAAAAAAAAAATTATTTGAATGAAGCAGAGATTCATAAATTGTAACAGCAAATACTAGAAGTGCTCTTTCTTCCAATAATAAAAAGCATGTACATAAACTGAATGGATCAACATAAAACAGTCCCCCATACAGTCAAGGAGCAAGCTTTGCTATGAGACTATTCTCAACTGAATTTCAACAGGTATTTTTGGAAATCTTTGAAAATAAAATAGATTTCTGTCACTCTTATCCAGGCTGAGGTAGAACATATTTATGTATATAACAACATAAGCAAGACACGAGACAAGATAATTTGGCTGGAGACGAAAGACACGGAGAACAATATTGGCTTGTTAAAGGGTTTTGTCATTTCAGTCATTCTTTTCATAATTCAGCCATGACAAGGCATAGGAACGAAGACGGATTAAGCAGAATTAGGAGGTGAATTCAGAATAAGATATATAATCTTCAAATAATGATTTGAGGGGACAAAATGAAGGCACAGGAATGGATGACGTTGGAGATCTGGAAACAAAAAGGCTGATGAAAGTTGGAGGTTCATTATTCTCTGTATTTGAAGATTAATTGTGGGACCTAAGTCCCACATTCATACCTGTTTTTAACAAAAGCTTATGAACTGACTCTGCAAACACTTGACAAAGTGTAACTTGATGTGTCTAAGTCAGACACATTTACCAGTCTTTAGAAACTGGGCCACATCTTGCAATGATCAGCAAGACTTTCAGACTTCACACTGAAGTCAGTCAACATTATCCACCCTAGTTGCTTCATAGTAGCCACCAGCTAACATAATCACTGCCCAATCTGTACTATCATTTGAATTAATTGAGTCTCTGTGGATTTTCACAATGAGGAGTACTACTTTTCAAAATAGTTTTTGGCATAGCCAAAGAACGAGTATTTTTTTCCTGCTCAAGTATCCCATTTTCCCCTACACAGGGAGGGACCACCTTCTTCACGTCCTTCTCTGAAACTGGTTACTGACATACAAAGAATTTACTGCCGACCAAAAGATCTAAAGCTGTAGGTCACTGGAGGATATCAAATGATAAGCAAATTCACATTTCTAAAGTAACTCTACCAATTTATTAGCAATGCTAGCTTCTGTTCCACAGTAGGGGAGATAATAATGAAGCCTTGTTAAAGGCCAATGCGGTATCTTTAATGTAATGTCTTTTTTTCACTTGTGATAAAGTCATTAAAGCAGTACTGTGTCTTCTTGAAGACTCAAACAATAGTCTGCATTAAATCTCCTGTGCAAAATTAAGGACAGTAGTTCACTGGAAAAATAAGCATCTGTTCTTGATAACGCTGATGGCCTCCTAAAAATCATTAAACTATTCTAAATTGGTGACGATAAAACAAAGAGCTGTTTTAACTTTTTCCAAAGCAAAGAGAAAATCCATTTCCCTTGTAAATACTTCTTTGTTCCAAATTTGCCTAGTAACCTGTATCTCATAAGGCATGTCTCCCTTACAGGCTGCCTAAATCCCACTCTCTCACAACCATCTAGCTTGAACTCAGTGTCTTTTAAACCTGGGTTGGTAAAGGTTTGTCTTCACTGCATCGATGCAGGCTGTAGCTCCCGAGTTCTGCCCACCTCTCCTCTAGTCACAGGTTTGAAGGAACCGGTGCCTAGGGCACAGCCAAAACACAGGCATCAGCTCCGACTTCCTTTCAGACTCAGCTAGACTGGGCTGGTTTGCAGTCGGAGTAGCTCACAGAGCTTCATTCTCCCAGGGTTACCCTAAAATTTCAGCTGGACTACACTTTCTTCGTTCTCCTATTCATTCTACTGTATTGCATTCTAAATCTACCTTCGCTTGCTCTAGATATGTAAACTTCTGCAGTGTAAGGACTGAGATGCTATTTAAGAATACTTGTTTAAAACTTTTCAGAGGTATCAGCCCAGGTTTGGACACAGAGCACCGAAACACAGTGCAAGACACAGACTAATCATGAAACAAAACAAAACTTCTCCTAACAAGAAAGTTAAAGACCATGGAGGTCACACACAGACAGTAGAGAAGAACCTTGTTATACTTAACCTCTCCTGCAAAAAGACCAAGGACTCCAACAGGAAAACCAAAAGCAACACAGGAATGTAACGGATGGATCGCCTGGCATGGTATCCAAATACAGCAGAAAATGCTAGTCTTGGCTCAATGATTTGCTCTGTCCTGGTTCTCATCTACATCATGGGTGACTTCTACCACCACCACCAGGACAGGCAGTCAAGAGACAACACCTAATGAAGACCAGGTTACCCACAGCAGCTCAGGTAAGATTAATTTCTGATGAATGAAATGCACATGGCCAGACGGTGTGTATTTCACCGTAGTTGTATGCCACAAAAGCTGAAGAACCAAGTTAAGGTTAAAAGCTAGTGCTGTTTGTCTAGAATCCTTTTATTTATTTTTTTTATCCTCCTATTGTGCTTCCATTTTGGTGGAGCAGGTGTAAAATGAAGAGGAATGTTACTTCTTTCTGAGCTTTTTATTTCTATGTTGTCAAGTTACTGCAGTGGTTGTTCTTCACTTTATCAAGGTTGCTAAGCAGTGGTATTTTCTACCGCTCGAGTCAACAGGTTGGTAGGTTATTGGTTCACAAAATATAAGGAGACACATGAATTTCAAAAAAATGATTTTAATGAAGTCCTAGGATAAACACATCTTTTTTAATCATTAAACTCATCAAATTATGAAATAAATTGAAATCTTGGAGTACCCATGAACTCAAACACTGTAATCATGTCATCTGCTGAAGTAATGCACCAAGTCAGCATCATACACATAACACCATTACAACAATTCCCATCCAAAGCAGGGATGTAGGCATTTTGCGCAACTCCTTGTGGTCTTGGAACCAAACTCAGAATCACAGGGCTTCCTTCTGGCCCCCGCTCTTTGCCAGTAATCCAGCACTGGCACCGAGCAACTCCTGAGAAAGACTCCACACCTGTGCCTCACCTACAGCAGTAACGCACAGTACACCCCAGGAACACAAAGGCGACGAGGTGCACTGGCACCCGAGGGTGATTTCACCCAGCACCAGCCTGCTGTCCCTCCAACCACAGACGCTTGCCTCCACACAACAACTGCCCAGGGTGCGATGAGACTCTCCTCTACACCCTGCTCTTTCATCAGGCCAACACTGCAAGAGCCAGGACAGTGGGGAGGACTGGGTGGGTATCCCACACAGCACTGCATGCATGCATGCCCAAATAATATCATCCACATTCCCCCAACAAGATCCTTTCTGCAAATCCCACCTTGGAGATCATGAACCACTTGGGACAGCTAATCAAGGCACAACTGCTGAGAAAACACCTTTTCTGGCTGACATATTCATGTGCCCTGCAGAAAAGCGTTCAATATCCCTACAAGAAGTAGACACCTATCCTTGGAACCCACAATTAATTTAATCTTCATTTCAGTAAAGTTTTGCAGTAATTGCCTTGTAAACCCCCATCACCATTAATGCGGAGGACCCGCCAAGCCCGGGCTGCTTAGCTATCACATGTGGCAGCCTCCCACACTGCAACAGCAACCTGAGGAGCAATCTTCCTTGTTTCACCATGCATTGGACGGCTGGGCCCCAAAAGGGCTAAGTGAGATTCTCACACAGCACCATACAGGAGTTTTTCTGTTGCCATTGGAAAGGGCTGCAAGCTGATGCTAGATAAATTCAGATTAAAAACTAGGTGCATGCTTCCACAACAAGAACAGGTAACTACTAACATAGTTGTGGGAGGCTCTTCACCACAATCGGTTTTAAAATCAAGATATTTGAAATATGGGCTCAGACTTTAACAGGAGACAATTCAAAGTGGTCCTGTGGCCCTTCTCAGACAAAAGATTAGATGGTATTATCCCAGCTCCTCCTAAGCCTCATTAACAAGCCATGGCAACTCAGTGCTCTCTGGTTTGATTGCTCAGTGCTCACCAGCCTGGCTGAGGGCCACTGGTGCTCCAGACTCTGTTGGTTTCACTCCTCCACAACTGACACAGCCTTCAGGATCCCTGAATCACAGATGAAACTTTCTTTTCATAACCCTTAAACCATGTCTCACTTTCACCCTTGCTGCAAACCTAGAGCCAACAGCAGACATCAAGCAGGAACAGCAAAATCCCAGCTGTCTTCCTACAGGTTTTGGAAAAGTTTGCCTAGTCTTGTCTGGTGTTCAGCATCCCAGCGTGATGAAGGTTTGGCCACTACCTTCAGAATGCCGTCTTAGTTTGCAAATTTTCAAAGTAGAAATCATGTCTCCGTGTTTATGCATACGCTGTGATGGAGACGCAACTCCAGGGCCTTTGGGCACTGTAAGAACACAAACAGACGTCACAATTTCAAATTCATAATACTTGGATCACACTTTAGTTCCCACTCTATTCTTCCCAGTTATGACATTCGTCTCTCCAAAGAGCTCCATGTCCTGTCTTCAGTAATCACAGCCTTCAAACACTTGTCCCTGTTATGTCTACCAATATCTACATATTCAAAACCGCCTCTGAAGCACATGCTAAACATCTGTTTCAACCACCTTTCTCTTTAGAGTTTAAGCTGTTTGCTGGAAAAATGCCATCCTAATGGCTAGCTCCTCTGTTAGTGAACTGGAGAATTCATTTTGTATTTATTGATTGTTCCCTAATGAAGAGTCATAAAGGTGCCAGAGACTCTTGACCAGACACTACTTAATTAGTACCAAAGCACATAAAATCCCAAATCAAACCAAGCTCTTTGTCCAACGGCTCAGTCACTGGAAAATAAAAAGATGACATCACTTTCTGCTTACACAGAAGTCCATAAAATATTATTAAAAAAACCCTAAGGAAATTAAAAAACTATACAAATTGTTCATTTCCTTCCAGTTCCTAAGACACCAAATAGGTCTTCCAGAATCAAATCACACTTTGCTAATGAAAATATTCTTCATAAAGGACCCAGCAATATGCATCATATATAGAATTTGTTTTAAACTAGGCAAAGGCAAATACCAATAAAACATTTGTCTTGCAAATAACACAAAGAAAGGTTTATGTTACTTACAAAGACATTATACAAAGCATCCAGAAGGTATTAAAAATTACCTTTAATGGATCTGTCTTTTCATCACCGTGGCTCATACAATAGTCCAACTTCTATGTTCGCTCAAACTAAACTGTATTGGAGTATTTTCTGAGGGTACTTGCTCTCAAGAAGGCAGAGAGATGAGCAAGAACTCCATTAAATGTCAAGTTTTTTTTCTCTCAAACTTAAAGCCTCAAAAACATCTTCAATAACGGTTATCTCCTCGCAAGTCTTCCAAATTAAGTCATCCTGAAAGTTCATTCCCTCTCTTCCATATAATTTAAATTCTCAATTAAATAATTGAGAAAATAGCAGGAAGGAAAAAAAGCTTAAAGGAGGCAAAAGCCCATCCCTACATGGCAATAGCATTGCTGCTTCTATTATGCTCTCTGCTTTCTGTCTTCAGAGCAGTAAGGTGGCTTGGATTCTTTGAGATAATGTAAGATGCACACAAGGAAACAAAGATTCATGATAACACAAAATCCATTAAATGCAGATACCCTCAGAGTAATCTACAATCCCTGATGTAATTATTACCACATATGTAAGAAAATACTCATACTATGTCTAAAAACTTAGTCTCTCATTTTCCTAAAATCTACTGCTCCAATGCCAAACACTTGTTCTGCAAAAAATTCAAAATCCTATTTGTCATCTCTGGTCTGTATTCAGCAGTTGACACGATACCAGCTTTAACCATCCTAAGTTTCTAGCCCTCTTATCATAATGATAAACAAGTGTATTCCACCAGAAAGAGAGTAAGTTTGCACAAACAGAAAATAAAGTAGGACAAGCATATAAAGGATGAAACAACCACAGTAAGGCAAATATTCCAAGGCGGCAGAATAGCAAAGATACGCATGGGCTTCTCAGACATATGAACTTGGCTTCTTTACCATAATCCATCATTCTTTCGTACTTTTTTAAACTGCACTTTTTTTATAATCGTAAAATTACATCAACAGCATCTCAGCTATCACAGATAATTTCAGTAAGTCTTCCACAGAGTTTTGTTTTGTACTCCCAGCAGATGAGACTAGATGTCCACTTGTACGTCTCCCAAGAAAATGAGCTCCAAAATGGCAGAAATTAAGAAAAAGGTAGAAAAGAAAACGACAACACAACAGGAGGGACAGCTAACCACAGAGAAGCTTGGGAAGGGTCACCAGTGCACTGCAGAGTGAGGTCACGTAGAAACCTCTGCTTACCCCTTGCTCGGATTCCAGCAGCTCTGTTTTGACTCTGACTGCCGGCATCCCATCAAGCATTAACATTCTGTTCTCAAAGGCGCTGATGTCCTAAGGCAAAAAAGGACAAGGTTAATAAGAAAAAAATAAATGATAAAACCCACTTGGTTTAAATTCACTGGTTTAGTTCTACAATATTGTAGAAGTTAGTTAGTTTCTTTTAGTGGAAATAAAGTTAACAAGGACATAATATTAATTTCAAGGAGTAGCTACCAAGTTACTACTTCTGTTAAAACAGTAAATTATAGTTTCAGTTATCCTTAAAGAGAACTAAGTCTTTGTTAGCAACAAGGGAAAACCATCTCCAATTACTATTTTTTAATTTGAAATTAATCATGCAAGTGCACATAAATAAATTCCTTGCTTTAGAACTGGAAAGCAGAGCAGTGATGTCAAATAGCTTCAGGTTGTTGCTACATTATTAGGTATACTTGATTCCAATCAAAACATTTATACTTCTGTATTACCTAGAGGAAGTGTATGCTTGAATTCAGAGCAGCTATAGTGAAGGCCTGTACACAGACATCCCATAAATTAACACACATCAACAACTCAGATTTCATATCATTCATTATCTTGTAAAGTTATTAGCATTTGTCAGTGAAAATCTCCACGCACTCACCTCTGACACAAGAGAAATAAAAATGCATTTTAAAAACATGCATTGTCCTTGCAGTAATGGGCAATATAGGCTGAGAGCTTCAATCTGAAGTGAGATTTGCAGAATTGTGCTTCCCTGAATCAACACCCCTGCTCCGAATGTCTCAATCCCACTGTTGCTGGAGCGGTTTATGTAGACAAGGAAAACAACCTCCTGTGCCTTCAGTTCAAACACCACCTCAACCTGTGCCAATTCTGTATTCCAGTGAAGGCTCAAGGCTGATGTTTCAAAGTTAGCCCCTTCAGCTGCCATTTAGTTTGGACAACACGAACATTTTATCCCTCAAGCTAGAATCTGACCTTATGAGTCCAGACACCTTGGTCAGCGTTACAGAAAAATGAAGACGTCACAGCTGTTTTTCAAATAGCCAAACTACAGTACATATCCCATCTAAGTGACTCATTCACAGCCACTTACATATCTGCAGCGGTGGAGACTGGAAACTCACCTCTGCTCTAACCGTTACCTTGTAGTCCTCAATAACTGCACTGTAATGGAAAAAATGCTTTGCCTGTGTTTCACGGGCAGCAGACCTGTTCAGTACTGCATGCTGCCGTTATTCATTAGGAATATGTTCATAATCCTGTTTCTTATCACAGCTGCTTCAGGGGAATTTTAAGAAAAACGGTCTGTCCTAATGGAGCTTCCAAAATACAGTTTAAAAAACTTACATTAAACATTTTCTTTTTTCCAATTAATGCACCTCGTCCCAGGATCTTCATTTTCAGGGACACAAATATCACAGCAACTGTACATTCCTTTATTGTAATTTAAATAACATGCTGAAAAGCAGAGAAACGGATATGCTGACACTCTAACACGGTGCCACAGGCTGAGCAAATGACCTGCTTAAAATCCCCATCGCCTTTCTTTGAACCCCATGTGTTACAGCACACAGAGCTGCTGTTTGATACTACAGGGCAGGCAGGAACTTCATAGTAAAGCAGATAAGCAAATGCAACAGCAAATGCAAATGTAATCTCTAATTTTTTTCCTTAAAAAGTAGATTTAGATAGTTCACAAAAAGCTCTAAACTCTTAGGTTACAAAATTTCAGAACAACTAATTTTCCGCAGAACATCTCCGCATTCAAACATGCATGAATGAAGACGAGTCAAACTCTCGAGATGTCCCTGTCCATGCTATGCTACCGCTGTGTATCTACTGTATTTTAAGCTTGACACAACAGGAAGAAGAAAGAAAAAAACCCCCAAAAGTTCTTCCTCTGTCTTCTCAGTAATTTACTTTGTGCACCTTGATCTTTATTCAGCATTCGAGGCATGAGGTGGGGAAAGAGCAGGAGGGACTCCAATGCCGCAAAACAGCTGGCTGAAATTGTTCCAGGCTTTACATCCCTCTTCCCAGCAAGGGCGGTGCACTGTTTACTTATCAGAAGCGGATCTCGCGTCATCGAGCTCCAGTGGTTTGGATGTGGTTTGGGGTGGAGCAAGAGCAGGAGCCTGGCTCCCCCAGTGCCTATTCTGCAAGCACAGAGGTCCCTCTCCCTTCTTGATTTATACGCGGCACAGTTGAGTTTTACAGCAAGATCAGGAATATACCATCATCAAGCATCCCTCAGGCTGTTTAGCTCATAGACAAAGAAGTATGAGCTGATATTGCTTCGTGTCCCCGAGGAGGTCTTACCCGCCCAAACGAAGGGACGAAGCTGGCTTGCGCAGGAGGCGCAGGCAGGAGGAGGGGGGAAGACAAAGCGCCATGGAGGAAAAGCAGGTTTAATGAACTGTTAGAATCTGATTAGAGGCTAATGTCCCTTTTAGTGCTTTGTACCAATTTACAGCTGATACACTTGAACCATTTTTCCCCACTGGCTGTGATAAACTCATTAGTTTTAAAAATGCAAGCTAACCAGAGCCTTTGAAGTTTAAAACTGATAAATCATGAAAACCTGACTAGTTCATGTACTATTTAACACATTTACATTTAACTAAATTTTCACAGCGCTCGCTTCCCCTTTTGTTCTCTAAAATCATACTTTTTAAAAGCAGCACTCTGCCTTTTGAATCCTGGTCTGAAGACTGAATGCAGTGAATAGCTCTGGCTTTTGAGTCATTTATAATTCAGAGTAGCAATAATTGTAGAAGTAAATTCTTTCCAATCTATTTGATCCCACATCCTGGGAGGCCACTGCCTGGTAACAGCTGAGCAGATCCAGTCTGTGTGCTGTACATATGGATGACATGTTTAGCTCAATAGGCACCAGAGAGTTGGTCTTTCCAAACTGTGCTCTCCCGCCATAACCAGTGTTTGCACTACAGTATGTTCAAAGCCATTCAGCAGATAAGATGTAACTGTCGACGTTTGCATACGGCAGGCAGCCATCTAAGGCAAAGGGGCTTGATTCATCCCCATGGCAGTTGGGAGTGTGAACTGAGTTCCCCTGGGAGCCTCCCCGCTCAGCCAGGCAGACGGAGCATCCACACCTGAGTGAGGCCAGGCTGTTCCAGTGCCCCACGTTAACTAATGACACTCAGGAGAGCCACTAGCAGAGACTGCCAACACGATGCGTCGAGTCAACGCATTTTTCAAGCCGCAGTCCCCTCCTGGCTCACTCAACTCTCTGTATCAACTGTGGCAGCTAAATTCCAGCTCCCAGCATTGTCCACGTGAAGGTGACCTGAATTCATGTAACAGCCCCTCCTTCTCTATTCTCCTACCTCCCACTCCAACCCACCCAGCAGATTCCAGTCAACCACCTAGGTAAAACACATAGCAGATGTACGTCCTAAACTGGGCATATAATCAAGCCAAACACTGCATGACCTTACCAAAACATCTGTTCTCTCACATCAATAAACTAACTAATCGTAAAAAAGTTCAACCTCTCTTTCTTGGTGTCATCCGTTGAAGCCTTTCACTAATCACTTTTGGACACTTATTCCCTTGAAAGATTAATTAAAAACACAAATCATACCCAGGTCTGTAGGGCCAACTGCTATTGGAGCAGTTGTTACAGAAGATGGATACGCTTTTGGGCTTACAAGCTCTTCTGAGAAGCTATAGCAATCAGTCTAATAACAAGACTCTCCCCCCTCCTAAGGGGCCTACATTTTCAGTACAACACTGCTGCAACTACAACTGGCATCTTCTTCATGCAGGTGACTTTCTGCTGCAAGTTTTAAACAAATTATCTTTGGCTACTTTAGAGGAAGAGAAAACAAAACAAAAATTCGTATCTCATCCTGGTACAACCCGCCCCCCCCAAAGCATCCTGTAGTGCTTATTTAATTATGAATTACAATATTATGAAATTTGTCTCCATCCATAAGAAGGGTTGTGGTTTTATAGCCAAGTTTTTAATTTGCCCAAGCCATATGTTTGAGAATCACACTGCAAGCTTTTAACAACAACAGGGGAACTAGTGCCACAACTGACCTCCTGTCCTGAGATACCACGTAAGACATAATTTCTTCTAAGCACAAGATGACAGAAACTGCACATCCCCATTCCACACCACAGTTGTCATCTCCCACTCTCCAAGACTTTCACATCTAGCTGCTCAGTACTAAAGCATCAGAAATGAAATGATGCTCTCCCAGATCCAGACAGACTACGATGGGCACAAACCCATACAACCTCAGGAAGAAAGTGGCGAGCTCAGGCTTCAGAGTACCCAAAAACCCAGATCTCACATTTCCTGCATGGATCAACAAACATTTACATTCCTGTGCAAGGTAAGTCTCCTCCTCTTGTTTCATCTCATGAACACAAGAGATATACAAAAGTGAGGTGGATGATGCTAGTTACTGCTGTTACTAATGAAGGTAACAGGCTTACTTAAGTCACGTTGAAGAGCTGCACACTGGCCAGACAAACCCACTGATGGTTCTGAACTTTTCCATGAGACACCAAAAATGTCCAGTTGACAATTCAATGATTCAGTGCTTCATAACTCTGGTGAATTGACCTCAGCCGTCTGTCAGATGCCCACCCAACTGCGCTCACATTCCTCCTCCTCAACAGGACAGATGAAGAAAGTAAGATGGAAAAGCTCATGGGTTGAGATAAAGATAGGGAAATCACTTGTGAGGTACCATCATGGGCAAAACAGACTTGATTTGGAGAAAATTAATCTAATTGATTGCCAATTAAAATAGAGTTGGATGGTCAGAAACAAATACAAAAACTAACAACACTTCTACCCATCCCTCCCCTCTTCCCAGGCCCAACTTTATTCCAACTCTTCCTTTACTTTTCTGTACAAACTTAACTTCTAACATGACAGACACACATTTTTGAGAAATGAAGTATCAGTTGGGGGAAAAGCAGTCTCAAATTCAACATTCAAGCTACACTAAAAGGTTTCAAGTTAGAGGGGAGTATGTTTGAACAGCTATGAGCCCTGAACAGCCCTTAAGCAGTCTTTCCGTCTCAAAGCTTTGACTTTCAACTTTCCCTGCCTCACCTCCTAGTTATTTTTACATAAGTTTTCTGCACCTAAGTTTTCTGCACATTTCTTAATTCATTGTTATATTCTCATTTTATGGTTCCAAATTTTTGAGCCATTTTTGTGAAAAGTGCTCTTGATTGCTCAGAAACACTAATTTTTCAGTTTTCCTTTTTCATACAGGTATCTTAGAAACATCATTGAACTAACCACAAAACAGCCTACATCACTTATATGCCCTAGCAATAAGATCACCTTGTTGATTTTTCTGAACATGAATACCTAAATTCATATTATTCTCATTACTTACATTACTATACTGAAGTTATCCATCAGCCAAGGCAACAGACAGCATAACACCTCAGGACAAAAAAAAACAGTGAAGTGATCCACACAAGGCAAAGCTTCTGAAGATATGACAGATCCTTTTAAGGATACAACTAGATAAGATTTCCAAAGTTTGAAATTGTTTTTTCTCTTTTTTTTTCCAAGGGACAATAGAAGAATAAAAGATTAACATCTCTTCTCAAATATAACTATCTCTATAGGGAGAGGAAGCCAAGGAAAATGTCTGCTTTCCAAATTCTCACAGGAAAGAATCACTCAAATGTCTACCACCTCAATCTCCTAAAGACCTTAATTTCCAAAGAAGTCCTTTATATACCATACAATGAGATTTGTTAGTCACTTAAATGTAGCTGCCTCTAGGGTGAAGCATACCTGTTAACATTGCCACAGTATGAGTAAGAGCAGTTCACTCCAAAAAGTGAAGGAAACAACTATCTGATAGAAAATAAAAGCAAATTTATGTGGCTAGAAGATAATCACTCACCTGGGAGTTCTGCCAGGGAACCAGGGTTAACAGTCCATGTCTTCCCATAAGATCTTCATCATCTGTAATTATGTCTATAACTGTGTGAAATGCTCATAATGAAAGCAGAGGTTCTGGTAGTTCTGCATTTTACTCCAAACTTGAATTTCCAGTCAAATTCACCAGAAAAGGATCATTTGCATTTATTGATGGTTCAAGGAAAACCAAAACAATTTCTCAAGAAAAAAGTAGAGTGAAGCCTTAAACTTCATACTGTTTTCATGTGAAACTGAGTGGCATTGATTTGAATTCATTCCAATTCAAAATGAAATTCATGTAGTGAGAAGACAATGCGGAGTTTGCAGAAGCCTGGGTGAAGCGTATGGACATACAAGTTGTGGTTTATACCTTATCTAGAACAACAAGCTTGAAACATCACAGGAATGGACTTCTAGAAATATGCTAGGATAGAGCTCAGCACATGAGCGTGAAGAATAACTAACTAAAGCTAACAACAAGGTTATTTCTCACCGATCTACATACCTCCCTCTGGTCTGCTTGTTAGCCCTGAGAAGAGCTCAGGATGGACCCAAGCACAGTGCATAAAATTCCATACATCACCTCGTGCAATAGGAGGCCATGGGAGGAGGGTAGTCTAGGTAGAGGTGCACATATCAGAGACATGCATCTGCATGGCATTCAGTGACCACGGAGGCATCACAGCCCTAAACTTTCCAGGAAGGCCTCGAGTGTGGTCTCTTATTACAACTGCGCATGCCAGGTTAGAGCCCAGACCTCAATAGCAGCTGTGACTCGACGCTGCCAGCGCCCGAGAAGCACGTGCAATGGTTGGCCTTCAGCTCATGTTGTCATGCTGAGATTCTCATCTGATGTACCAGACCATGTCTGGCTGTATCCTGCTGCGACCAGTACAAAGATGTACACATGCAACACAAGCTTCTTGAATTCCTATTCTGAAGCCCAGATACCTTAGAAGAAAAATACTAATTTTGCAGACAGCAGGTTTCCAAAAGTTGTTAAGTAGCCAAATCCCTAAGGATGTAGCTATGTTTTAATTTGCTATATATTTTTACAAATCTGTCTCCAGGGAAAAAGTTCAAGTCCAGACAATATTCAGTGAAAAGAACCAAGATCTCATGTTTTTGCTTCTGAAGTCTTTTCGGTTTATTTGGGTTTAAATTAGTTTTAGCAAATATAAATAGATCCGAAGAGATATGGTCAGCTTCCAGGTGACAAAGGAGCATCAAGTACACTGGCAACTAGAGGCCAATCTGCTATTTCTCAGACTCAGCAGGCAACCCTGTCAGCTTACACTGCTTAAAATCCCTTTACATCAGCTCTGCTCTCCTGCCACTTTTAGCTGTCTCTACAAAGAATTACTGATTATTCCTATAGTATGTAATTCAGCCACAGTATGTTACAAGTAACAGTAATTACACCAAAGCCATACATTTAACTTTTATCAACATTAATGGCTTAATTGTTTTCCTTCTAATACAACATTCACAGAATACTTGATAAGATTTTTGTGAATACCAATGGATTCATGAAGGATTTGTGTATCTTCTTTCTCTTACACTTAAAAGCCCTGTTTACAAAAAGCAATCACCCTCCCCTCAGAAAACAACAGAAAAAGAGAGAGATAAAAAAGAGACATCATTTAGGAGAGATATACACTTAACCGTGGTGGGTTGACCCTGGCTGGACACGAGGTGTCCATCAAAGTCACTCTACCACTCCCCTCCTCAGCTGGACTCATGAGTCGAGATAACGACAGGGAGATCACTCACCAATTACCCTCATGGCCAAAATAGACTCAACTTGGAGAAATTAGTTTAATTTATTATCAACCAAATCAGAGTACGATAATGAGAAATGAAATCAAACCTTAAAATACCTTCCCCCACCCCTCCCTTCTTCCTGGTCTTAATTTTACTCCCAATTTTCTTTACCTCCTCCCCTCCAGCAGCACAGGGGATCTGCTCCATGATCTTACTGGGCACAGGGGTGAGACTGAATGGACTGTAGTTCCCCAGGTCTTCCTTTTTTCTCTTTTTAAAAATGGGGGTTATATTTCCTCTTTTCCAGCCAGTAGGAACTTCCCCAGGCTGCCACGACTTCTCAAATATGATGGATAGCAGTTCAGCTACTTCATCTGCCAGTTCCCTCGGGACTCATGGATGCATCTCATCAGGTCCAATGGACTTGTGCACCTTCAGGTTCCTTAGATGGTCTCGAACCCGATCTTCTCCTACAGTGGGTGCTTCTTCCTTCTTCCAGTTCCTGTCTTTGCCTTCTGCGACTTGGGTGGTGTGGCTGGAGCACTGGCCAGTGAAGACTGAGGAAAGAGGTCACTGAGTACTTCAGCCTTCTCCATGTCCCAGACAACCAGGTCTCCCGTTTCCTTCCAAGAGGGTCCACATTTTCCCATCTTCTTTTTATCACCAACATATCTATAGAAGTTTTTCCTGTTGTCCTAGATGTCCCCGGTCAGATTTAATTCTACCAGGGCTTTAGCTTTCCTAACCTGATCCCTGGCTGCTCGGACAATGTCTCTGTATTCCTCCCAGGATACCTGTCACTGCTTCCACCCTCTGTAGGCTTCCTTTCTGTGTTTGAGTTTGTCCAGGAGCTCCTTGTTCATCCACGCAGGCCTCCTGGCATTTTTGCCCAACTTCCTCTTGCTTAGGATGCATTGCTCCTGAGCTTGGAGGAGGTGATTTTTGAATATTAACCAGCTTTCTTGGGCCCCTCTTCCCTCCAGGGTTTCATCCCATGATACTCTACCAAGCAGCTCCCCGAAGAGGCCAAAGTCTGCTCTCCTTAAGTCCAGGGTAGTGAGCTTGCTGTGCACCCTCCTCACTGCCCTAAGGATCTTGAACTCCACCACTTCATGGTCGCTGCAGCCAAGGCTGCTCTTGAGCTTCACATTCCCCATCACTCCCTCCTTGTTTGTGAGAACAAGGTCCAGCACAGCATCTCTCCTCGTCGGCTCCTCTATCCCTTGGAGAAGGAAGTTATCATCAATGCCTTCCAGGAACCTCCTGGACTGCTTATGCCCTCCTGTGCTGTCCCTCCAACAGATACCAGGGTGGTTGAAGTCCCCCATGAGGACCAGGGCTTGTGAATGTGAGGCTGCTCCTCTCTGACTGTGGAGGACCTTATCCGCTTGGTCTTCCTGGTTGGGTGGCCTGTAGCAGATCCCCACTATAATGTCACCTGTCCCTGTCCTCCCTTTAATCCTGACTCATAAGCTCTCAGTCGGCTCCTCATCCATCCCCAGGCAGAGCTCCATGCACTCCAGTTGGTCACTGTCATAGAGGGTGACACCCCCTCCTTGTCTCCCTGCCTGTGGATCTTAAACTCCACCACTTCATGGTCGCTGCAGCCAAGGCTGCTCTTGAGCTTCACATTCCCCATCACTCCCTCCTTGTTTGTGAGAACAAGGTCCAGCACAGCATCTCTCCTCGTCGGCTCCTCTATCCCTTGGAGAAGGAAGTTATCATCAATGCCTTCCAGGAACCTCCCGGACTGCTTATGCCCTCCTGTGCTGTCCCTCCAACAGATACCAGGGTGGTTGAAGTCCCCCATGAGGACCAGGGCTTGTGAATGTGAGGCTGCTCCTCTCTGACTGTAGAGGACCTTATCCGCTTGGTCTTCCTGGTCGGGTGGCC
>NW_009614444.1:34424-105726 GCF_000690535.1 Cariama cristata | reverse complement strand
TCCAGCATGTCAACCACATCACACAGCTTGGCGTCATCGGCAAATGTGCTGAGGGTGCACTCAGTTCCACTGTCCGTGTCACCAAAAAAGATGTTAAATAGCTCTGGTCCCAATACTGACCTCTGAGGAAAGCCACTTGTCACCGATCTCCACTTGGACATGGAGCTGTTGACTGCAAAAATGAGGAAATGTGTCTGCAAAATGCTGAATTTTCCCCGAAGTGAGTTAACTTGAACATACCATTTTCCCAGAGGAGACAGGACCTCATAGTATTTCTGCACTTCTTTCCCTCACCCATGTTTCTTACAGTGATGGCTCACTCTGACATGTGGTGCTCTGAGCACTGGGATTACCAAAACCTGCCTTCCTCTGGATTCATGCCTTGTGGTTGACTCTCTAATGTCCAGTAAGTGTTGAGGTTTTGCTACAGACTTTCCCTCTGGACAACCAGTAAAGGTTTTCTCCATTGACTATGAGCAGAAAATCATTAGCTGTAGAATACCTCCGAGGTCTCCACCTTTCTGTCAAAAGTGATCGAAATTGGACAGCATGTCCAAAAATACCTGGGGAAAAAAGAAGAGGACTGAATAGTTAAGCAGGCAAAGACGCTTATGGGGAGGCAATTGCAAAGGTAGTGCGATTACATAGCACTCTTTTCCCTAGGAAACCAGGGCAAACAACACTTTCATTGCTTTTGATTATGTCCTGCTGTGCATTGCCATCTTCAGCCTGCAAACATCAAAAAGCCACTGCTGTCGTAACCACACATGACATCTGATGCTGAATAGGAGGAGATGAAATCCCCAGGAACAGGGGACCTATTTTTATCTAAACTTCCTGGGCAATAACACTAGAAAAGTGTTTTATAAAATGCAAAACATAATGACAAGCTGAGAAAATATTTTCAAAAGTTCATTTCCAATCCTCTCTAAGAATTGCCATCAAATCTTAAAATTTTGTTCTCATTTCAGTGCAAAACAAAATAAGTGTTAAATAAGGTCTGTTTTATGGCCTGAATGAATCTGGAGATATTTGCATTGAGACCTCTACCTGCAAGGGAGGGAGCAACAAGATCATGGACTATAAGATAAGACTGGGCAGATGATGTAAGCAACAGACGGTGACATTTCATAGCATTGTCCCTAGACAGCCCCATGTCGGTTCCAGGAATCACTATGCAACCTGGTGGATCACAAGATGCTGAGAAACATCGTAGAGAGCAACTGCTAAAGGGGATGTCAAGGTAGTAGCAATGATGTGATGGGGAGTCCTTCCTTCGAAAGGAGGTCTTCTACGGAGGGGTATATTTTGGTCCTGTTACATTCGAGTTTGCTTGTCACAAACCTTTGTGCTATGAACTCTCTAGTCCTCTAGGTACTTCTACTTCTTCCTTAACCAAAACCAGGAAATAAGTCACTCCTTATCTACAGAAATGGAGAAACATTTTCTTTGAGTACCACGTTAATGGGAAGAACCAGCAGGGAATTCTTGAAAAGCACAATAGATACAATACATTTGCTGTATCATCTCAGATCTTGCATCTACCAGTGATGAAGGGACACGTGTCACCCTCTTTAATGCCATGGTGGGTTGAAATGTGAAAATTTCACATGTTTGTGTTTATTAGCAGCCTTGTTGAGAGAGGTGTTCAAGTCCTTCTCTCCTGTTTGTGAATTCTTTCCACTTGCATTTGTTAGTTGCAGCTGGACTCACCATTTCTGTCCTGAAGCAGACTTCTCCTTAGCCTAGGCAATGCTCAATGAAACATCGACAAGTCAGTCATGTCATTAGATGAAAGATGATCCACCTGGGCACAAGGTTTCCATCAGGTACCTTGGAAGAGGTGATTGTGCAGTTGCAAACACATCTGTGCAAGCCCCAGAGCTGGACCAGTGAGAAACATCGCAGCAGAAGCAACATGAATGGTGACTACTTGTAGGATCCACAGGGATGTGTGCCCAGTGTGGGGGCTGAGCAGCTCTGAAGGCAGCTGGGTACAAATACAGACGTACACCTTTCTGGATCCAGTCTGCATTGATCTGGGCTGGGCATGGACCTACCAGCTCAGGTCTTTGATAATCTGGGGGTTCTCGCTGTGGTGTAAACATGGTCTAATAGCCAGAGGGTTAAACACAAGAGTTAACATCCCTTTTCACACCTGTTGGCACTAATGATGGTACCTATATGATAGTCATATAAAAATCAAATTCTTTTGGAAGGCTATTCATTTCCTGCCTCCTGAAAAACAGTCTCCTCCCTTAGAAAGAAACTAAACCACAAAAATTCTTCTCCCTTTGGAAACCAGTGTCAAAGAGGCCGCTTCAAGACAGAGACACTTGGCCCTGTCACCTCTGAAAAGTTTGGAAACCAGTGTCAAAGAGGCCGCTTCAGGACAGAGACACTTAGCCCTGTCAACTCTGAAAAGCCAAAAGACTCCATGTTACTCCCAGAGGAAGCTGTGGTGGTCCCATGCACATGTTTATATGGGTTATACTGGTCACATTGCTAGGACAGTGTATCTGATCCACCGTGTCTTCAGTGCGATTCAAACATCATGGTGGCGGAGGCACCATCCTTAGATGAGGTGGGTGAGAGACTGAATGTCCAACCCACCCCAAAATCAGAATTCTTGGTTAACCTCTGAAATGTTAAGGCATTATTTAACCTCAAGAAATCTGCACACTCACCCAGGCTGGTTGTCACTAGTTTTGATTTGACCAACTTTGAGCTTTGTACATTCAGATACTTTGGCAGCTCTCTCATAAGAATGACATGTGTGAAGATCCTTCCTCCATCAGCTGAAGCACCAGTAGCTGAGATGAGAATGCCTAAAATAGCCATCATCCTTGTTGATACAGCAAGAATTAAACCTAATGTCTTCAGAAAATGTATAGAATCTGTCACACACCAAGCCAAGTCATCACAGACTCACCTAGCTAGGGCTGAAGGAGATCCTCTTCAGTTAGAAATGGGTTGGGGCAAGTAACACGCATCCATCTTGTACAAACAAAACCATTTGAGACAACAGCAAAGCCTTAAAGCAATCAAAGCAACTCCCAACAGTGCCAATAGTTGTGATTCTAGTCTAGAAGCGTGCTGAAGCTGTGCCTTGGTTGACTGTCTATTGCTGCACGTTGGTTGTTTGAGGGCAGCACTGGGGAAGGTGTCAATAGCCACCTTAGTCCCGCGAGTGCCGTGGGCTACAGGGAACATCATGCGCTAGCCATACGAGGCTGAGGCGACCACCAGGCTCAGAATACGCTGTGGCCATTTTGCTGCAGAGAATATAATTTGTTACCTGGTTTTTCTGCTGTAAACATATGGCCATCATTAATACTAATCACTGATTATGCCAGTTTCTAATTGAACACAAGACACCTTGATGTGCAAAATAGGATGAAAATATATTGGCAGACATGCTAAAAAGACAAAAGTGAGGATTGTGTGGGTTCATGTGGGGATGTGATGGTCTAGAAGAGTGAACCAGAACCTAGTTTGACCAGTCATCTGCCATTCACACAAAGATGTCATTTGTGATTGTAGCTGAAGACATGCCTGCTCACTATTTCTTTCCTACTGTGTTATCCCTACTCATTTTAAAGTATGAACTGCATTGTGGAGTCAGACTCATAAAGGAAGCCAATAATTAACAAAATCATTGCTACATCTGTTAACCACAGATTCATCCTTCCACGTCTTGCCAATTCCCCACCAGGGTCATATTTTCCCCTACTATTTCATTTTGGCAGAATTTTCAGACATAACTGCCGTGACACAGAATGACACATATTGGCTGAATAGCAGCTCTTAGGGCATTGTATTCATCAGTTGTAAGTTTTTATCCCAGCTAAACATGTTTATTTTCTTAATATTATAGTAGTGATTTGGACAAAAAGATCCATGGATTAGAGAAATCTGAAAACTTGGAATAAAATGCAAGAATGTTTTTTCTGGGTCAAACAGTGACTTGTCTCTGACATGTCAAGTCGAGAGCCTGTGGAAAATTTGTAATGGACAAAGATAAAGTGAATCTTTCCTAACAGAACTTCTCAGCTTTTAGTAGCAAGTGATTTAGAGACCTCCCGAGCTAGAGCATGAATATGGACTACACTTTCTGCACGCCTAACATGGACATACATTTTTTGGATGCCATCTAGAAGCAAATTTCCATGCATCAAGTGAAAAAGAAACATGCCGTTCCTGCTTGTTTTAAACCTGACACCAGGAACTTCTTCAGAAGTTCCTTCATCACCGAACAGTGAATAATCCTCCCCTTCTCTGCACTGCTCATGGTTGTACAGATCATGATATAATAAGCAGCCCAGGTAGACAAATTCACCTGCAGATTACCTAACTGGGATTTTGGTAACCCTCTTCCCCTCCAAATGATTGTTATTATTTACGTGTTGATTTTGGTTTCAAATCAGCTTCATCTGACTTGGCAAAAGCTTCTGCTGTGCTTTGTTTCCAAGGAAATATTTGGGTCAAACATAGCAACCAGAAGTTGCTGTTATTATTATTTAGCAAATAGCTCAAACGTTTGCTCTCCATCCAAGCATCCCTCAGACTTTGAAGAGTTTGGAAATCTAATCCCACACTGAAGCTTTGCAAACAATCCCTCTCTTTGTAATGGGCCAAACCACAAAGCCAAATCCAATCATGCCGAACCTTTGCATTGCTCAGTACTTGATGTGAGCTCCAATTGCTGCCGTGTGTTTCCATCTCTGTTGTTCGTTACTGCTGTTATGCTCTACCTCCTTCTCCCTGTATCCATAGGAAAATGCATCAGACCAAAACTGATGAGGCTTTCTAATATTCTCAATGGTGTTATTGCGGAACTGTATCCGTTAGGTACCTTGAGGCTTATTAGAAGCATCTGGAAAGTTATCCATCAAGGGTGTCGACAAAGACCTCTGAGATTTCACCTTTTTCCTCTCAGACAAGCCTCTTTTAATTTTCTTTTGGGTAAACAGCTCCAAAACACCTCTGCTTCATCTCTAGTCAAAATATCACACATGAGGTAAGCATACCCCATTTATATTCAAAATTTTGCTTGCTAGCTTGGTTTTTTATTTTTGTTTGGTTTTTTTTTCCCTCCAGAGTTGCACAATAAAAATTTAATGATCCTCTGCATATATTATAGACTTATATGGAGATCTACGCTGCTTAAAAGTTAAGCAAAAGTGTTCGCTTCATAACAAATTGCTGCAGAGGTTTACACTGCCCGTAAAACAGCACTCAGCATGGGGCAATGAGAGCCAGGAGTTGCTGTTTAGAGATGTGACCCACTTTAACCAACATTAAATGGAAATCCAACCACTGATACGGGCAAAGGAGTGAATTATAAAACATCATCAGTGCCTGGTTCCTACATACGTGCGTGTCCTTGATTCTTTCTGCCTTCCTGCTATATGACTTTCTAGTTCCTGTGGCTTTTGGGCTTTTCTACTAAAGGTTTGGAGTTTTCTGTAGGCTTCTGGGAAGCTGTGACATCTTCTTGGTGGTTTTCCATGAATCTCTCTGGACTATGTGGCTTCACCTGTTCTACTAAAGAATATTCTCTGTCTCTGGGGCCAAATAATACTGCTCAGACTATGTCCATATAGCTGGTTTCTCTCACCCCAGAACTGAGTGGTCTCCTCCATGCTGCCTAATCGGAACAGCCTTTAACCTGTGCTCTCCTCCAGACTTCCTGAGCGTTGCCTCATCTGTTCACTGGCATGAGACAGCACATCACCAACTCACAGTAACACTGAAATGGACTGAACAGCTACAGAACTGTGCTAGAGATCATGCCCTGGCAAGGGTTATTCAGCTGGGACACGTGTAGACCACACCTGCTGTAGTTGTATGAGGTGGATGAACTCAGGATGTTTTCCAAGGGTCCTTCCAGTCAAATGTTCCTCTGATTTTACCTAAAGAAATTTAGATATTGATGCACAACTGAGTCTTAAAAGGACAGTAACAGATTTTTATATCCATTATTTTAGAGCAAATATGGAAAAACTACCCTGACCAGCTAGCTGAGGGCACAGTTTACCACTAGAGGAGATCAAACAAGTAAGGCTCAGGTACGTAGAGTGGTTTACACTCTGCAGCTGAATTCAGAGCTGGCATTTGCCCTCCGTGGGGAGCTGACAGCAAACATGGAGCTGGACTGCCCTTGGCAGCAGGTGACACCGGGATGGGTAGGTGATTGCTGGCATGGACCTTGCTATTCAGGACGGCCGCTCTTGGCATCACTCCCTACCTCCACAGCGGCAGTGACTTTGGCATTCCACCTACCTTGAGGACAGCACCTTACCTGTAACACTGGAACCCTGCAGTGGGGACCTACAACAATTCAATGTCACTGAGAAGGAGCTTCCTTTGACAAAGGCCCTTGAAGACACCACAGCTTGGAAGAGAGATGATGAACAGAAGGTAACTTGCCGTTTTGCACCCAAAACATCATGCTGTGGCATTGGTTCAGGCTAATTCAGGATGGTAAGTAGACATAATTCATCAAGACCAACTGTTGAAGTCAGCTTCTCAATGTATAGGCATCAGCTATCTGTGGCAATAGCCTCTCAAGGGAAACAGGATGGCAATGCCAGGACATCCACCTTTGCCCCTTTTCCAGCTCTGTTCCTGCCTTCTTCTGCCTCCTTCCTTCCTGCATTTGCCATGTTCTAGCTCTTAATCAAACCTCAATCTTGCTGGGAAGCCTGAGTCACAATCTGTCTTTGATGCCTCCCGAAAGACCCAGAGACCTCGGCCTGATGTGTTGGGCTTCATGCATCACACTCATGTAGCACAGAAGTCTAAGCCAACATTGCTGAGCTCCAGGCTGTACAGTTTGAGAAGACGTTCAGTTTCATTCATCGTACAGCCAGTCCTCTCTCCCAGTTTCCATCTGAACTAAACTAGCAGTGTCACTAAGCTAAGTCAGTTTAGATACACAGCTTTTTGACACTGCGATGGTGCAAACCGAAATCTGGCTAGCAATAAACTTTATCCTCCTTCATTACTACGCCTCATTTTTGCTTAGTCACTGCTTGATGTCAGGGGTTCATTTCCTTGGAACAACATGTCTTCTGCCCTGGAACAAGGCTTCCTTGTGAAAAGATGGATGCTGTGAACAGAGATGCCTGCCCAGCTGGAGGGTTCAGCTCCGGGGGTGGGGGCTGGACAAGTTCTGTGCAGAACAGATACTTTAATATGGTCCTCTCTCCTACCGCAACAGTTAACTCACTGCAAAACATGACCCTTTCTGTATTTCTTGCTGGGAGCTCCTTTAGTGTCAGCACAGATGTCCACTCAGGGGAATTATTTGCTTTTCCTCTATTTATCCGTTTTTCTGCCAGACAATGAAATAATAGGGGTTAGCACTCCCATCCTTGACTGGATGTTTATAACAAGCCAGTTCCAGCTAAACAAACTCTGGAGGAGACCTATATATTTTACCGGACCTCAGAAATAAAGAATGCTGATAAAGATACATAAAATCCTTGCGGGACACCATGCCCTGTGGCCAGGGAGTGGCAACTACATTTTGCACTCTATTTCTGGATGAACTCATGGCAGGAACACCAGTGAATAAAGACCTGTGTATAAACAGCAAGCAGGAGACACAAATGCATTTCCATTATCATTTCGACTTGATTCCATCCACCCATAATTCAATGGCTCCCGTTGCCATAGCAATGGAGTGCCTCAACATTTTCATGTATTTTTCTTTGCAACACCCCTGTGAGTTGAGGACGTATTGTCTACACATTACAGATGGGGAAACGAGGCACAGCAGGAGATGTTCCAATCCCCCCCTCTTAGCACCTAATTGAAGTGGTGGGTTCATTTCAACACTCTGGCTCATGGCAAAGAGGGAGCCAGACACCAGCACCCCAAGTCTGACATGTCCCAGTGTCTCCCTGCTCAGGAAGAGGGGGAATTGCAGATGTAAAGTGTTTTACCAGTTAAAAGCAGTCCAAGGACAGTGCTGAGAGACAGCACATCTTGGTCAGAGGATGCTAGGAGGTCTCTGGAAGATCACAAAGTTGAATACTGATCCAAACCAATCCCTCTTACCACGTCCCTGGTTGCTCAGATACAGTGATACCCACATGCCTGTGTGTACTTGGGCCTGGAGGCACCGTCTCACAGGGATTAAACTGTGGTAGCATCCCTCCCATTAACTCCCATCTACTCAAAGTGGAGTGCAGTGGGAGCTTCCTTTTAAACACCCTCTTTCTGGGCAGCTATCCCCTCGCCGTACAGCAGCAACTGAACACCAATTACCGTGCACCCACAGGGCCCTCTGCTTTGAAAGGACAATATAATGCACTGTATGAGCAGGAAATTACACTAATTCTCTTAGTGTCCAACCCCATGCCATCCAAAACTCAGCAATTAGCATTTTCCCCCTTCGTTTGTTCTTTTTTTTCCCCTGCAGTGGTTTTGGTAAAATCTAAAGATAATCCCCCTGAAACATAGTTGGGCTGCTTGCAGCTGTAATTTGCAGAAAGAACCTTTCATTTATACCCCTGGTCCTGGGAATTTAGTATTTATGTTGGGATATAAGGACTGTGGCTAGTCACTCTCCCTGGCAGGATGGCAGGCTGAGCATCCCAATGCACGGGGACCCACAGGCTTTGCCACGTCCCCTCTGCACTGTGGCCACAGTACAGGGAGCACCATCCAGAGCTGAGCCACCTCTCTCTGGTTTTCTCCTTTGAGGCTGTGCTTGTCTGCTCTCTTCTTACATCTCTGTGCTTGTCTCCTGCATTTGACCACGCTTCTCCTAGGTGGATGTCCTCTCTGACCAGTTTCTCTCCCATCCCAGCCTTCCCAGTCCCAATCCTCATTGGTGCTCTCTGGTCACTGCTGTGTTGCTGGTGCATGCAAAACAGAGCAATGGTAGCAGACAACCTTCGGTTGAGCAGTGTTCCCTCCTCTCACTCCCTTCCCCTAGCTCCTTTCCCTCCTACCTACTGGGACTAGTGATGGGATAAAATGTCTGTTCTCCCCCTCCTCATTAATAAAGAGTGACAAGCCCATAGCTCATCTCCACAGTCTGCTCAGCCTGGAGATGCCAATTACAGCGCTAATGATGTGGATGTCAGTCCACTGGCAGTTGGAAGGACACCACCGGTCTGCTCTGCAAAGGCTGTCATCTGCTGGTGTTGTTTAAGTTGTATTGACTTGAGGTACCACTTGACCATCAGTTTTCAGGCACACAGGGCACTTCCAAGCTCCCGAGAGGTTTGGACATCTTAGCCATTGGCCTGGATCTTGCCTCTTAACAGACTGGAAGAGGGCAAGGAACACATCTGGGTTCAGACCAGCCACCCATCCAGGAGCACCTTGTACAGTTTGAGATGCCCTGGAGTATCTGAGACATCTGCATGGTGCTGGTGATAGGTATGACATAGCCTATGGGAGACTCTTGCTTGTTTTTAAAAGTCAATAGGAGACCAGGTGGGACAACTTTGGGACCTCAGAGGGCATTAGGGAACAAGGTAGATATGATTTGTGTGACCACACTCTGGTATTTAGTGGAGCAGGAGATGGTCTAGGGCATTGCAGCTCCAGTAAAGCAAGCAACTCCTACCTGAGGCATGTCTGACACTACACTGATATGTTAGACCCAGAGGACAACATATATGTCGATATATACCTGGGGGTGCAACTGAATGGAGCTATTCAGCTACTCCAGTGTTTTAGGAGGAGCTGAGTTACTTTCCAGGCTCTCCGGGGGCTCCACTAACTCTGTCACGGGAGCTTGGGTACCCTGTGGACATGGACACACATCCTGGCATCATCTGGAGGGCTCAAACCCACACCAGTGCTGCCACAGGGGATGCATCTGCCGCAAGGCAGAGCTGGGAGGGGTTTTCTTACAGCTGAAGGGCTGTGTTGGAGGAAAGAAAGTTTCAAAGGATATCAGGAAAGGAGGGACAAACTCAAAGTTCAAGGCATTTTTGAAGGACCCAGCTTTCCATCCAATGTCCATTGCTGTTCATCCAAAGACCACTTCCTGGGCTAGCCCCCAGCCTCACTACTAGGGTGCTGGGCAACTCAGGTTCCCCAATTTTAAAGCAGGGGCTTTACCTTGCCATTCACAATGTCTGGCCCCACTGCCCTGGAGAGGACAGCCTTTCTTCACCTCTCCCAGTGCAGCAGGATGGTGAGTCAAGCACAGTCTCCATTTCTATCCAACACAGAGCAATGTGTGAGAGACAGCACACCAGGCAGGCAACACCATTCTCCCCCCAGCCACCAGGTCCAAGCATCACTTTAATCATGACTGAGGGCATTCCCGTTCCCTGAAGGAACAAGCTGGGTGTTTTTCAGGCATCATGCTTCATTAAGTGTTTTTATTACATTACTTTGCAGCTGCAGGGTGCGGTAAGTGGGGGGCTGCAGCTCTGACTTGCTCATTAGTGCAAGAACTCTTACGTACATGGCTCAATGAGACCCAGTGATCATCTGAGCAGGAAAAAGCTCAGAATAACATAAAATCTGGAGTGGTTATAAGTCTGGCATTTGGGGAGTCCTATGAACTGTCTGTCATCCTCATACGTTCACCACGAGGGAAACTTAATTAAAATGAGACGTTGAGAGAGGTTCACCACTCTTCTTTCCAGAGCAGCTCACTGCTTAATTGGAAAAACCAACTGTGCTTAGTGACTTAGGGGAACAACCAAGGGACAGGGACAGGAGGTCCCTGAATATCAAAAGAAAGACTGAGGGCAGTGAAATTTATTTTGCCAGCACAGATTTCAGCTTGCTCTAAGGATCAAAATCCTGCTGGTGACAGTTTAGTCCAGATGATGAATTGGCAGATCACAGTTGCACTCGGTGAAATGTGTGGCTGTGAGAATAGAAACTCCCTGCCTTGTCGTGCTCTCCTGTTTTGCTTGCAAACGCTTGTACCCTGCAGAAATCTCTTTCCTGGGGAAAAAAAAAAAAAAAAAAAAAAAAAACAAAAAAAAAAAAAAAAAAAACAAAAAAAAAAAAAAAAACAAAACAACCCAAAACCCAACCCTCTCACACACCAGATGCTGATGCATTGTGTCTGATTCCCAGGGAACTGACTTTGGTGGGATTTGGGCATGAGCGGGGGATTAGAGGACAGCCCAGGGACCAAGCTGCCCCAGCTGAGTTGCTTTCCAGCCTAACCAGTTGGAAAAATGTGGAGTCTACCAGCAAGAGAGTGCTCTCTCGTGGGCTACGCAGAGCATGTGTGAGTTACATTGGCTCAGAGGTGATTAATAAAGAAAATAAAGACTGTGGAAGGAAGACATGACATAAGCCAGCACGGCAGTAAAGTGCAACCAGATGTCAGGTTGTTTTGATCTTCTCCTTGAAGAACCAAGGAAAAGGGAAGACAAATAAGCACCCCAGTGTCAGAGCCACTTTTGGCACCCGCTGTGATGTTGGAGGCCAGCTGAGATGAAAGAGATGGTCCAGCGTGTCACATACCCCTGGTTGGGCGTGATGAACTGCAAAAGCATGTAGGACAGCTCACTGCAAGGCATTGACATGCTGGGTTTGCTCTAACTTCCCCCGTGTCGGGGCTTTGGCAAAGCAGCCGGCACCTGAGGATGGCAGCAGGACCAGGAAATTTCCGGTGGGTGTTCT
The DNA here is from genome assembly GCF_000690535.1 of Cariama cristata. NCBI lineage: Eukaryota > Metazoa > Chordata > Aves > Cariamiformes > Cariamidae > Cariama > Cariama cristata. The sequence continues at coordinate 94,104 of NW_009614444.1, read as the reverse complement.
TCTGCCCATGGTGGTGAGAAGGTGGTGGACACAAGGAGGAAGAAGAAACGCAGATGATGGATGGGAAGAAGAGCCTGTTAATTGGTACATGATGGTTTGCTCAAGGCTGACTCATATCTTCTCTTTTAAAGTCTTGCAGCTACGCTTCTTATCTTTGCTGTGTGGGTGAAATGATTTGCTTATGGTCTTACAAAAAGCCTGTGACAAAGCTGGAAACTCTGAAACCAGTTCTCCCACCTCCTGGAGTACCCTCCACCTCTTTGGATCTGCCTTGCTATACCATGAAGAACACACAAGTTATTCTGCTCACATTGCACCCACATGCTTATCTATCTCTGATGCATCTCATGGCACAGGAGCTTTCAGGAACTAGAATAGCCACCAGAAAACCCCAGGAAGATAGCTGGAGCCTCTTCCAGCCAGCTCCAATACATGGAGCTGAGCTAACATGCGAAATGTGGATTCTTACAGTTAAGCACATCCTTACATACTTTACTGCATTGACATTCCTCCTGGCCCAGGAGAACTCCTCCTTGGCCTTTCCACTCAAGGGATAGTGTTCAGAGGTTGGGTTAGGACCAGAACCAGAGTTTGATACTGCTGTGGATGAGCATCTTCACTCCATCAGCTGAATACCTGACAGCATATTTACACTACTGCTTGAGATCCTCCCTGCCAGTCAGCCTGATATGAAATCTTTTGGCAGATCCTCATCTAAACAGTCTAGTGCTCAGGAAAAACAGCATAAATTGCTCAATATGGGGTAAAACATGGCTTGCGCGTATGTCTACGGGCTTAGAGAAGAAGCAGAAGTGACAGCTCTTTGCTGCATCTGCTGCGTTATGTACGCGGTATTTCAGTCACTGACAGTGATGCTGATCCAGATGCAGGCTTGGAAGTGTTTCGTGCTCTTTAAAACACGGGAAAAAGTAATCCAGGCTCCAGTGTCTTATTGTATAAGTCTACTCAGTCTGCTTTAGAGACAGCTGCAGGACGTAAAGTCATAGAAGAAAGGAGGCAAGGACTGTCCCCCTTTTTCACAGCACAGAGCCAGCAGTGCTAGTAGGAAAAGGCAAGCTGCCCTTCCCCTTGCCTTGCCCCTCTAAATCCCTCTGAGAAGGAGGCAGTCCTAGAACCTGGGGAAGTGATTTCTCACCAGACCTCTCTGTTTCACCTGCCTTTGAGCACCACAAGCCTCGCAGAGACATTCTGAAATCGACTTGAAAGGTCAAATGAGAACTGGCCTGGTCAGGGTTGGAGTCTGGGCTCAGGTCAGATACAGGACTTCTTGGTCTCCAATGGGGAGCAAAGGCCAATGAGGCTGGAACCATGGAAAGTCAGGACCAAGACTTTCAGGGGCTTTCCTGACCCACCTCCGATAAATCTCCCTGCAACTCTCCATACAGATCCCTGCAGATATTCATAGGCAAGCCGGGTGGTTCCTAGGACAGCAGATTGGCTGCTTCCCCAGACCTGGATGTTGCTCTCACCTTTCTCTCCCAGGGATACTGAGAATCCAAGGTTTCCATTCGGGCTTGCAGAATGACTCCCTGTGCCTCGTGTCTGCTCCCCACCCACAGCAGCGCTGGAGGTAACAGCAATGCACAGTCAGCCTGAGAGGCTTACTGTTATCAGCTTAAGAGATGTAGGTCTTCAGGGAATTTTAATCAGCAGAGACACTTTCACATACAGAGAGACAAAGATATTATCAATTCTTTTAAATGGGCACCAGAAGAGCTGAGCTGCAGCTCTTGGGACTCTTCTTCTGTTCATCCTGACTGAAATAAATTGCTCCATGAACTGCAGCGATGCTGTGCTGATCCCCAACTGCTAATGCTCCGGCTCGTTGGCCACAGATGTACTTTGAAAGTTAAATTTTTCTGAAGGGTTTCCTTTTCCATGAGGAACAAACTGTTTATTTCTCTCACTGCTCTGGAAGGCACCGTTCGTGATGGTCACCCTGAAAAACTATACCAGGATACAGCAGGCTGCTGCTATTTAAAAATGCCTGGTTGTCTTCTGGGTCAGTGCTTATTTTCACTAGTAGTTTTGATTTGTTTTTTCCTCTCCCTCTCTCCAAGGGCATGCCGCACTTGCCCTGCTGTAGCATACCATGCTGTGCAGCAACAGATAATGGGGACTTAGAGAGGTGTTAGCCTGGATATGCGTGTTTCAGATGAAGGGATTAATATCGGGGGGTTTGTCTGCAGACTCCGAGTTTGAAATACCGCAATGTTTACACTAGGATTTATCCTTTGTCTTGCTTTTGTCAATGTCTTCATTAAACTATAATTCCTTTTTGTAAAAAAAAAAAAAAATCACATAGTTGGCATAAAGATAGATAAGACCAATTGATTATTTTATTTTTTGTCCCCCTTCTGTGGTTAGTTGAATTGCAGGTATTGCTGGTTATTTGATGGCTGGGTGGCAGTTAGGACTGATTGTTTCTGTACCCCCAGAAGGCAAAGAAAAAGAGACATTGGGAAGTGTTTTGCTTTGTTATCTCTGGTCTTAGCTTTACTGAAGAGTCAAAGCGGGTGTTTAACAGATGTGTCACTCTAGCTGGCTTAACTGAGTTTGAGTAGCACTACAACCATCTACAACCATCCGTGTGGGTCAAATGTCCCTTGGAAACAGTCACCTCAAGGGTCATCTTTATGAATGACAATTAAAGGGCACTAAAAGGTAGTTGTGCTCTGAAACTGGGTACATTGACCCTCGTTAAGTTTTGTGCAGGCTATGGAAATGAAGGGAAATCAAAATATTTCCTTCAGAGGGTGTTGTCAGAAAGGCTTTAAACATAATTTTAAAAATGCCGGTAAAAATTCGTACAGATTAGCTTTTCTGCCAGTCTGAAATATGTTAATTGCCATCCCTGTGGGCACAGAGGGGATTAGTGGGAAGTCTCCGGTGAACGGTGGGCTTTCCAAGGGAGAAGTCTTTGCGAGGAGTCAACAGAGCCAGACTGCGTCCTGGCGGTAAATCTCCTGCCACCCTCCAATGCAAAGCAACTGCCAGACACTGCCAGAGCAGCCCAGGATATATATATGTATAACCGAATATATATATATATATATATGTAACTGAAGCAGGAGAGATGAAGCCGTCAGGTTGCTGGAGGCTGCTGCCTGCTAAGACCTTCCACCTACCCAGGAAAGTTCATACCTAACTCATACTCCATACTAATCGATTATTTTTTTTTCTGTAACCCCTCATTATGGATGATGTGGTTTTAGAAAATGGGGATATAAGAAATTATTGCATATGCTGGTGATAAATTAATAAAGGGCATTGTGTCAGGAGAGCTCTTATGCAGTAGAAGTTGGGTGTCGGGGAGTCGAGATGCTGTCAGAGAAGTGATTTAGGGCTGCAGGGACATGCAGCTCGGAGCCTGGGGTGGTTTCTTTCTCTGCTCCTGTGTATCTTTTGTGTAACATCTGGCAGGTCATGCAGAGACCTTGTCTTAAAAATGTCGGCCAAAGTCCTACATATTTGAAGTCTACAGCTATAACAGAGGCAACGTACTTCTTGGGTCTTGTTTCATCCTACACTAAAAAGAACATGAAGCTTTGGGTCTAGTACATGCATTTCCTATGCAACCTAGGCTAGATAGCTAAACATTGCATGTCCTCAGTTTCTAAACCTTTAAATGATGCTAATGATGCTGTTCTACCACCAAATATTGACTAGATGTTTGAGTGGCCCAATAACAGAGGCCAAAGGTGTACATTGGGATAGGCAAGGTGTGAGTAGGAGGAAGATATAACGCAAGTACTGTATAGCCTGTGCTGTGGCTTGGTATCCAAGTTAAAGACTCTCCAACAAACATTTGAAAGCTCAGAAGTTTAGATAAGTTTTAAAACTGGCTATTTTCTTCAAGCTGCTAAAGATACCAGAGGCTAGGAGACACCTATTGGGACAGAAGGTGTTCTGGGATTTTTTCCTCCATGGGGTTTGTAAAGCTGTGGTGTAAAGTAAACGTAACTCAGTGTCATGTTCAAACTTTATTTTAGGGATAAGTGCCATTTATCAGATCTGGCAGGATCTGATGAAAGCTCCAGTGAGATTATGTGGTTGCGGGAAAGTTTGCAACAAAGCATAGGGTAAGTCATCGTGCACAACATCAGCCAGCCGTTCATGAGTCCATTGACGCACTTGGAAGTCTTGTCACCATTCACTGTGAACACGGTTGGCCAAAACCCATCATTCTTTGTCTGCCAGCAGATTTAGTGTGCTTTTTTTTTTTCTTTTTGTGGTTTTTTTTTTTTTTCCCCCCAGTCTGCGAGGTAGTGATTTACTTTTTAAATATCCAAAGAACTGCAAGCTTCCTGAACTCTGCAAGTGCTGGGTTTATTTGTTGTTCCCCTCAGGTTTTCTGTTAAGGCCATCAATGAAACCATCATTGTCACGGAGCTGCTGTGGTTGGTTTCCAGGCTTCTCCATGCAGGCCAGCCTTGTAAAGCATATAGCACACACTCATCTGCTTTCAGCTTCCCTGCCTATAAGACAGACTTACTTGAAATCTTTATTCCCAGATAAGACACCTGGGAATTTCTAAGGTCTCCAGACATAGATCCAAACATGTCTGAAGTTTTTCTGAATCTGACATATTTCAAGAAAAACATTTTAGACACATTGGGCAAGTGCTCTTTCAGTTAATACCACATGAGATATTCCATCTCCTTCAGCACTTGGCTTTAACTTGCTTATTAAAAGTCCAGCCTCGCTAAGCCTCATGTAAAGAAAATGATGAACAGTAGCCACTTCTTAGGTTGAATCATAGCTGGATTCTGAGAGGTTTGGAAATGTCCCTGGGAAGACGACTGTTTCTCTATGTGTTGCTATATAATGAGCTTTTGGAGACAGGGCTGTCAAATTAAACACTCAGGTTTTGATGTCTAAATACACGTATACATACCTCATCCGGCATTATGAGACTGTTTCCTGCCAGCACTAATATTAACTATCCAAACTACCTCTAGCATCATATATTCCACTAATACCACTGCCAAGAGACTCAGATCTCACAGGTTACAAAATCAGCTTCCAAGAAAATCAAATAAATCTGGCCATTTTGGGGAAGAAGTGGACTCACTTGAACTAGATTCTATAAGACTCTTCAAGGCCAACATGTAGCTGTTCTGATGCACCGATGTATAGCTGCTCTGATGCAAACCAGGTAATCTGGAGAAAAAAAGGATTCCACATGCTGGACTGCAACTTGAAAACAGGATCATATGGCACAGCAAGACACTCCCTCCCAAAAAAAACCCAGCACCACCACCAAAACCATGGGACATCAAACTCTTCCTGTGTTGCGTGGCCAAGAAACTGATGTCAGATTGGGTTGACATCAAGTATACTCAAAGTCTTGGGAAGGACAAAATTGAAAGGAACTTGTAAAGAATTAAAGAATGGAGGTTAAGTAATGCCAGGCAGTGAGGCTGGAGTGATAATAAATCTTGTCAGCCTGACTTTACATAATTTTTGTGATCGATTCACAGGTCTGGCATGTAAAGTCAAGTAGTGGCATTGTCATCTTAAACACCTACAGGTTGTCATCCTACTGAAAGGTGGTATTGAGGCAGAAAATTAGTGCTACATAGTCAGTGTGTCCACATTATAAGGGAATAAACAATGATTAATTGATATTCTGAAATAAGATAGTAGATGAGGAGCCTCCTTTGGTAATGTTTTCTAGTGGAGCCTCTGAGATCTCATTTTTTCCAATGCTGTTCAATAACTGTATCACATTATCTGGAAGAAACAGAAAAATCATTATTCATAAAACTTGCAGATTGGTCTGGGCCTCTCATTAAATGAACGTATTTGAAAAGTATCCACTAAACTAAAACCAGACGGGTTTGTATACATCTGGGAACAAAGAATTCATACCACACTTCCAAGGCAGACGTTTGCATTAAGAAAAGCAAAGATGCGCTTGAAAACAGTAATGCCGCAACTGTGTTCATCTAAGCTATAGAATTAAAGTGGAGAAAAATCAAATACATGACAAAAGATGCCATCACCTCTATATTCAGTATTAAAGGAGTGAGGCTCACTAATGGACACTGTTTTTAATTTAGCAAAGAGAAGGAAAATTAAAAATGAATGTCAAAAGAGCATTGCAAGGATGAAATCCTGAAAGCATGCTTTATGGCAAAAGCCTCAAGGAGCTGTTTATTTCTTTTACTCGGAGGATGACTAGGATGTGAGCTAATTATGGCGTGCAAATGTCTAGAGGGAGGTGATATTTATTGTGCTTCCTGGTTTTTTGTTTCTCAGGCAAAGGCGGAGTGAGAGCCAGTTGCAGGAAGCTGAAGCCAGACACCCTAGATGTTAAGTGGGTATTTTTAATGTTGAGGGTAATTAACAGTTGGAATAATAGACGTGGGAACCTGGTAGATCCTCCAAGACTGGAGCTTTTAATTAAGGCTCGGAGGATGTGAAGAAAGGCTAATGCGAGCGTTGCCATGCTGCTCTCCCTCAATTTTCTCTATAATCAGTGGAGATATGAGACTTTTCTGCGAGGAGAGTCAGAACAGGAGCCAAGCCTTTCCCCTGTCTCTCTCTGCTGGCTGCAGAGGATTTCCAGAGAAATCAGCTTTATTCAGCGGTACCCTCTGGTATAATTCATTACAAAACGCATTTTATTTCCAGGATGCTTGAAGAGCTCAGAGCAGCAGCAGCTCCTGGAGGCTGTTTGGCCAGGCTGATGTGGGAGGTCAGACCAAGAGATGAGAGCACCCTCTTCTGCTTTAAAAATTTAAAGCAAAGCAATACAGCTGTGGTTTAACCTTCCCATGGGAAATGTTATGTCTGTGTGAACGCGCGCATCTCTCACTTGCTTCAGTGAGTACGGAGGAGCGTTGGGAACTGATGCGATGGTGTGCAAATAACACAGCATTACAAAGAAATCTTTGCTCTGCGATGTGGTTGTTGTGGTAATGATGAGCTTAAGATGTGAGAAAAAAGCAAGATTTGGAGACATACGCAAGGTTTTAAACTTTAATGTGAATTCCAGCCAGATGAATTATCTTAATAACACTTTTTTTTTGCCTCAGCTGCTTGATTTACATTGTTTGTTTATTAGTGAGGCAAATCCGGCAGTGCCAGGACCTGAGCTGGGTTTGCAAATATAGGAGTATTATCCCCAGGCCTGGGTACCCTAAGCATGGGACAGATGCTGCAGAGCTATTTGAGATAACCAGCTTTTCCTTTGGAGGGTGGATTCCTGCCACCGTTATTACTTGATTGCAAGAGGATCTTTTCTTTCACTGGCAAGCAAGAAGCGGAAGAAAAGGGAGAAAGTGATAAAGGTTTCAACTCACTTGGCCGTGGAAGAATATGAATTGTTAAGGGTCAAAGTAATTACGCTAATAGACTTCCAAGTCAATTATTTTTTAATCTTTCTTGGGTGCCTGACCTACATTTTTTTCAACACAGATTTTAATGCTAGAAGCATCCTCTAGAAGTGAGCCACTGGAGTTTTGCAGCTACTCCAGGAGACTTTGAGACTGCTGACCCTGAGAGGAATTAAATTGTGCGGCACCGTTGTCGATACCAAAAGAAATGAGATAGCAGTGAGCATATGATATATGGATAGAGATGGAGAAAACTTTGTACATGGATAAATCAAACTTTTAAATGCAATTCAAAAAGAAAATCAGAATCCTAGCTGCAAAAATTTCATTTAATTTTATGCTTTGACTAAAACCTAGTGTCAAAACCTAATGCACTAGTAGCATATAAAGCAGTGTTCTGAGTTTAGGTTTGACATTAGGGCGTCTTTTAGGCACTTTCCAAATGCGAAACTATTTGGTAATTCCTGATAACTATCTTGAGCTGTACCAGTCTTCAATGAAGCACGTGTCCAGGAACCTTCCCAGATCTGGGCCGTGCAAGGAAATGAATGAATGGGAGGAAATGAATGAAATGAATGGAGAGCGCTGCTCTCCCCACTGCATCTGAAAGACTTTGTGGCTTCCCTCAATCATTACTCATGAAGAGCTGCTACTGAACACACACCAATGAGATGTGTATAATTTATATGATGTATTTGAAGTAATACTGCTAAAAGGCTGAATGACAAATGTTCCCTCTAGACCACAAGCGCTGGTGCTGTGACCTCAGCTAAGTTATTGCAAGGGGCTTCCTAGCTAGGACAGGAGTGGAGACATTCGAGGTCTTTCCAGGTTGGCAGTTTTATTGCCAGGTCCATTGGGGAAGGAAGGTGCCTGAGAGCGGATTATTGGAGGGCTCAGCTGTAGGGAGGTGTCTAAAAGACTCAGGGAAATAACCAAGAAGACTTTGATGCAAGTGTAAAAAGATCTGTGTGTGTCATGATGGGTACAATGAAGAAATGTGGAAAAGGGGAACGTAACACAGCAGGATGGTAAAGCCTGAAATCAAATATTCTACTTACTTACCCCAAACTTAAAATAGCTCCTGTCCCTGCTGCTTACAGGGCTGAAGAGGAGCTATCCCTGCTGCGGTGCAGAGACTTAAGGAGCTGTTCTGCAGGGACAGATCCCAGGAGCTAAATCCCCCTAATCCAAGGGCAGAGCTTTAAGATGCCGTCCCTACTAATACTAAGTTAGATATGAGTACATCTCAGCACTGAGGTTGTTCCTAGTGAAGCAGCCTCAGAGCTCTGCAAAACCTTCTTTAAGGAACTAAGGGCTCAGGAGGATGTATCCCAAGTTGTGAAACCTCGGAGAAGAAGGATGGCTCTCACCAAAAGGGACATAGAAAGCTTTTGACACAGCATGAAGGGTCCCAGAGCGCCCATGCAGTTGGAGTGGTCCATGCAAGCAAAAGTTGAAGGAGGTGGGCACTCAACAGCAATTGCAGGGGAGGCTGACCATGCATCATCTATCCTTGAGGTGGGACCCATGTCCAAGGATAGCCACTGCCACCGGTGAGAAACTTCTCCACTGGTGGGTGGCTTCTTCTGGAGGTCTCTCTCCATCCAGCTAAAGCACCTGAGGGTGCATTTACAGTGCACGCTGCATTGGGGTGCTCTGCATTGCATGTCATGGTAGCTGAGGATCCAGGATAAAAATACTTCTCCAGAAATTAACAGGTAAGCTGGTGTAAGGGGCCTGCTATTTTTAAGAGCGCAAACCTGCTTGGATTAGCAAATTTTCTAAGCCACAGGGTGACACCGCAGATGGTGGGGAGACTGTTGTGGGTTTGCAATATCTGTGCCTGGCTGGGAAGGGTGAGGTTGTTATTCCCAAAAATACCTACGGCTCCTAGTCTTTAACCAATAGTATTTTAAGTCAAGAGTGAACACAAAGCTTTTGCCCTGACAGTTATTTAACAGTTCTTTATCTAAATTCAAATCATAATCCTCCTTTTCCCTCATTTTGTGATTACCTGTTTATCCACCTTTCATTTTGCCAGGTTTAAGAGACTCTGCTATGAGTTGTCCTTGAAAAACCTTTTCAGAAAGTTTTAAAATCTTATGCACATACGTATGTATCCCTAAGTATACGTATATATGAGTCTATGTATGTCTGTGCGTGTGTGTGTATATTTATGTTTGTGTGGGCTCTGATTCCTGCTCAAAACTCACTGAGGATATTCGGTTGGCAAATTTGCCAGCTTAGTGCGTTTCACCTTTTTAGTTGCTTACAGGTGTGTTTGTCTGTGTGGTTTAGGAATTATTCTTCTGAAGAACTAAAACCATAGTGTAGCCATAGGTTGTGTTCGCTGCTGCAAACAAAGCAGACTCACTCTTCACTGCCTGGTTTCGGAATATATTGCAAAACATTTAAAAATGTTTATTTAAATGCAGATTTAAGGGCTATGGTACATCTAACTGACACTGCTTGGATGCTTCGTGGTGCAGTGGCCTGTGTGGTTTATGTCCACGTGTCTCTGAAGGGTTTTGGCACCTCATAGACTTGCACCTTGAGAACTGTTGTGTAATTGGGGCTGACTCAGCTGTATCTACACGCACTGAACAAATACGTGTACAGGAAGGCAAATATAATCTACTTTTCTTCCAGCAGCTGGTAATGCACTGCCTGGCTTCCTCAAGAACTCGGCGCAGATCTACTCACCTGTAAAACAATGTCGTTTCTCCTACTGCATCCTAACAGCTTCTTCTGGGTGCTGTCAAGGCACATTAGATTGCGTCCGTTCAACACTGGAAATTCGTTCAAGACATTTTTCCAGGCTCTCTGGTGGCTGCTGTTGGGAATAATCCTGTTTTGCTCTCCAGCACATTGTTCTGTTTTTAAAATTGGACTGCTCGGACCCTGGAACTGTGACCCCTTCTTTTCCAAAGCCTTTCCCCACGTGGCTGCCAGGTTAGCAGTGGGACGAATAAGCAAAGATCCTTCACTAGATCTTGGCCACAGGCTGGATTATGTGGTCCTGCAAGAAGAATGTGAGACATCAAAAGCTTTAGTTAGATTCATTGACTTTGGAAAGCTTTCCTCAGCTTTCATAGGCCCTCTGAATCCTGGCTTCTGTGAGGTGGCTACACTTTTAGGGGAAAACTGGAATAAAGCTATCTTCTCATGGATGTGCATCAATTATAAACTGGATTCCATCATCCACCACCCTACATTTGCAAGGACCCTGCCCTCTCCAGCTCGAGTTTTGTTTACAATAATGAAATATTTTAACTGGGCTCATGTTGGCATCATTGCTTCCAACGAGGATATTTGGATGGACACAGCCAACAAGTTAGCGAGTGCACTCAGGAACCAGGGGCTTCCTGTAGGCATTGTTACCTCCATGCATAAAGGAGAAAAAGGCATTGAAGACACCTGGAATGAGATTAAAGAAGTTGATGGCATTAGAAGTAAGTGCTTTGAGACTCATTCCTTTTTTTTGTTTTCTCCAGAGTAGGTCTACATTGTAATCCTATGGGTACAGCTTAGAGAATGAAATTTTGAAGTAGTTTAAATCAGGCAGAATTTTACCTCTGACCTTAATGGAGCCAGGGCTTCATGTAAAAGAATGTTGGGCATTTTGTATGTGATGGAGACAGGGCGAAGTAGTCTTCTACAACATGAAAGATTGGGTCCAGCTTATCTGAAAAAATAATATTTAATAGACAGGTGTCTGTGCTTGACTCTGTCAAGTATAAAGAGGGGTTTATAAGAAGGTTTTATATTTATGGTGTTTTGCATTATGGGTTATCAAAAATCTCATGTTTTGATGCTGTGTCCTCACTACCTGTGTTCAGTGAAGGTATCAGAAGTGAAATCCAGTGTTATACACCACATACTAAAGCAGTGGAAGGGCCCTTGTTGATGGACAGCACGTAGTAAAGAACGATCTTTTTTCTCTTGAGAAAATGTGGGAAAAAAGTAATGTTTTTCTAGTTCAGAGCCCTGTTAGGAAGTCTGTGATGGAGCTCTGATCCTGGATGTAGACCTCTGCAGTCAGCACTGTCAATCCAGATGAGAATGCATTTCAGCTAGGACTTTGACTTTTATGCCAAAGACTAACAAGAGTAGCAAGGTGCTGTCTAACTTGGAGTTTTATCAGTGCTCAAATCTATGCTTGAGACCAAATCCACCTTGGGTGGGTTCATCTCATCACCATCACAGCAATCCATGCAAGTTAGAGATAATGGGCTCCTTTTATAATTAGTGGAGACAACCAGTTCCTCTTCAAACATGATTCATCTGACCAACTTAAGCTCTCTGCTATAGTATGGGATGAATCACTGCCTAGAAGTGCCTGTGTCTTTCCTGTAATTCAGTAACCTAAAATTGCTCTTGTTCACTTCAGCTTCTACTTTGCCAAGGATACTTTTTCTCCTAAGGAAAGACCACAGCTACTCTAGAGATCCTGCTCCCTCATGGTTTAGTAGCAGGCAGGTCTCCTTTCCAACTTTATTTCCCATCATTACCCTGCTTTGCTCCTCTCACTGACTGAGTTTTGAAATGTTGTCTTGGATGAAAGATCAGGGTTGCTTCCTTTCATGAAGAGCCAGTGAGCACCGTGGAAAGCCTGTTAAACAGATACATCTGTATTTCAGATCTCCTCACTAGATGTGGGGACATTGGCCCCATGGCATTTTGCAGGCAAAGACACAGACTCTGGAATGGCCAAGCATGGACCAGATGTTGAGACACAACACAGTGCCCAACCTAAAATCTGTACATATGGTGATAGGGTGAATGAGTAGAGCTTGGGCACTGCTAATGACTGTATGATGTCTTTCAGCTCAGGGCACACAAAGGGAAAGCTCATGTCTCTCAGTCAATGACAACAATGATCATGACTATCCATCATGTTAGCCTGTGCCTCACTTCTGTCAAAATTTCTCTCCACTTCTCCTTCTGTATGGCTCCAGGAATGGGTAATGCTCACAGTCTCCTTTGCTAGATGTTGCAGACCTCCAGAGGTTGAAGAAAATTGGTGTAGCTGCCAACTTCCTCAGCACGTAACATTGTTGGGGACCATTAGGGTCTGACCTGATACAACAGTTCAGACAGCTCTTTTATTGGGAGGGAGGGAGCTATTTTGTGTTGAAAACCCCAAATGGGTTAACACCACTGTCTGCAATCCTTGTGTTTCAGTTATACTCCTGTGCATGCATTCTGTGCTCATTGGAGGGGAGGAACAGGCCACTTTACTCACAAAAGCTCTGGAAATGGGACTAGCAGATGGAAGATACGTCTTTGTTCCATACGACACTTTACTGTACAGTCTTCCTTACCAAAACAACTCATTCAAAGTCTTTGATAATGACAGCAAGCTCCAGGAAGCATATGATGCTGTGCTAACTATCACACTGGAGTCTGGAGAAAGGACTTTCTATGATGCATTCAGGGAAGCTAAAGAAACTGGGGAAATAACCAGGGACTTGGAAGCCACCCAGGTAAGTATTCCTTCTCTTGGGCTTTTCTGGGACTTGGCAACAGGATACATGGGACAAGCAATGGTTACAGAGAAAGTACAGGGAGACAAACCAGACTACGCGCTTTTATTTTGAGAAAAATATGGTGCAAGTTAGGTGTGATCTGCATTCGTTTGGAAAGAATATTTCTGTTGGACGTCTGGCAACCTAACTCAGTTGGTTCAACTACAGGACCATGCTGGGAATTCAAGAGAAAGATTTGGTTTGCTACGTGCTAACTGCAGTAGACTCAAGCTGAAGATGTGTCTCCTAAGGTGGATAAAGTCCATGGAGTTTGTAAGGCACCAAATAAGATGTCCATGTGCCTGAGAATTTGGGGGGATGCAACAGACAAATGAAATAATACTAGATGCTTCTAGAGGGAAATGCTTAGGATCATTGCTGCCTCATCTTAGCACTATAGTCAAAGATACTCTTTGTCAACACAATTATCTAAATGTCACCAGTAGCCTATAAAAAAACCAAGTCAGTGCTACCTTGTAGACATTACAAGAAGAACTGGGGAATCTATCATACTGGTGAAGATATGCAGGATTCAGCTGAGCTAATCTTCAAATCTCACCACGATCTTTAAAAATTTACAAGTACTTTTAAGGCATGATTTATCAGGTCTACATGGATGTCTACATTTCTTTCCCTTCACTACAGTTAGAGTCCAGTTTAACTATAGTCAGTGTAGAGTTCTTCAGCGTAGGTGTCTGCATCTGATCAATGAATCCCACCGCAGATGCCAAATTCTATGGTTCCCAACAACACTACTCATTTTATCATGAGTGCATGGTTATAATCCCTCTTCATCTACCAACTGGGAATGACTATGTGATTGCAAAAGCCACCATGTGTGTTTTTAGGGCAGGAGAAAGTTACAGGTTCCTAAATCAAGTCTGGCATGGAAGGGAGCAAAGCAAGGAGAAAAGGCTCTGGTACCCCAGACAGCGAGTTTGCTGTGGCTCTGCTTTGTGATTTTTATATCTTAGGAATAAACACTGTTATGACAGAGGACCAATCCTTTGGGTATGACACTTTTCCTACCTGGGTAGGGAGGCAGGCCTCTGACTTTAATCTTCTACTTGTGGAAGATGCTTTGAGGCAGGTTGTGATAAAATGCCAGCCCAACGTCAGGCTCAGAGTCTTGGCTCTTCCCATGATAAAGCAATTTCACATGGTTTTAGAAATATTTTGAAATTGTATTTTGGGAAGCACTCATAAGAGAAGACAGATATCCAAAGTCATACATGTATTGGGTCGATCCAGAGCTACCTTCAACCTAAGATTCTTCAGACCCATTACTCTGAGTCCCTTAATGCTCAGGTGTCTCAGTTCTTGAGTTTACAGCTTAGCCAGTGGGATATTTTTTTGCCACAAACCTCAAACCAGAGACAGGTAGCAGTATATCCTGACCTCAATTTCTCCTGTATTTTTAGGTTTCTCCACTCTTTGGAACAATCTATGATGCCATTTACTTCATGGCAGTGGCTATAGACAGTGCACGGAGGAAAGGAGCCAGGGTCTCAGGAGCTAACATAGCTGAGCACACAAAAAACTTCAGTTTCCCTGGATTTAGTCACCTGATAGAGACAGACAACTGTGGTAAGGGACTGAGCAACTATGTGATACTGGACACCGATGGTCATGGGAACCAGCTCTTCCCAACGCACTTGTTGGACATGTCTTCAGACTCTGTGAAGTTCCTAGACCGGGCCATTCACTTTCCCAGTGGAGCTCCACCCAAGCCAGACTCCAGCTGTTGGTTTGATCCAGATGTTCTCTGCACTGGAGGTAAGAAAGACAAAAAAACCAAGCCAGGCTCAAACTGTTGTTTTGATCCAGATGTTCTCAGCACTGGAGGTAAGACAGATGAAAAACCAGGGTCAAATGGCATTGGGTCCATGCTTCTTATTTCTTTCATCTTTCCTCTTACTCCAGGTGATTGACCCTTTAAATTAGATCTCCCCAAAGAGAAAAGTCTAAATTCAAGAAATTGATATAAAGATGCGCAGTCATCATGCTGTTTGTAATGGGAGTCCTATGCAGAGACCCCGCTATTGATCCCCAAGACTCTCTTATTGCTTGTTAGGTCAATAAGGTTGTTGCCACTGTTGTGTGCTGGAAAGGGTTTTCTAGTTCTAACAGTCAACATCTGCCTGTTTTAAATAGCAATCAATATATGCCAGAGGCTCCACCCAGCACTGTGTCCCTGTCCTTCTGAGGGACAGGGCACTAAGAGGATTTGCATCAAAGACAGCCCAAGAGAGCTGCACAATAACAGATGCTCTCACCACCTCTCCTGGTTAACTCCAGCTCCTTTACCCAGTTAGCTACGAGGCTTTAAGGATCATCAGACTTCAGCTCATCAAGAAAAGATGATAATCATTACTCAAAATATTTTGTGTTACTGTAGACAACAGAGGTGGTAATCAAAGACTTAGGGACAGAGATATCTGTGCTACTTCCTACGTTTGCAAGACAGGGCGCTGGGTTTACTTATTGTTTTTAATTTGAGGCAACTGCGGTGCAGTTTTAAAGTCCACAGGGAAGCCAAAATCCGGGGTAGGATACTTAGCCTCCACTTGACATATTTGCTTATAATACTAAGCATTTATTCCTACTGCTCCAGGATATGACTTAAACAGACAAAATTAACCACATCTACAGAATATTTCATTTAGCAGCTGAGAAAAACATTCCTCTTGGCTCAGCCATAGCTGGTTCAAAGCAATGTCGCTACATGTAAGTTGGAGATATATTGTTCTTACAACAGCTGACAAGCTATAGAAGAGATAAATATAATGCTACCATATATCTAATTTTGCACTGCCACTAGGAATGGTGTAGCAATTTAGCATCCCATTGCAGTCTATGGAAAACTCCCACTGATTTTTAGAAAGATCAGATTTTACGTTCGCACTTTTACAAAAGCATAAAGCTCTAGGCATTTGTCAGTGAAGCGGCAATTTATTATTATTACTAATATTTCAAAGACTGAACTTTAGCACTAGATTTAAATCCAGACCTCAGTCTGGCTTTTGTATGGAGTTCGGGTTGGAAGGAGGCTGGACGTGAAGCTGCCGGGCTGCTGTGGTTCCTGACTCCAGGTCCACCAGGAGTTGGGCTGAGCAGGTGTTCCCAGTACACTTATGTACGTACACACACACATGCACACACACACACACACACTGTACACACAGCCGGTCACCGACAGAGTACCAGGATGTGTTCTGGTTTCACATTCACACCAATCCTTCTGGAGGGGAGCACATCTTCGACAGCTCCCTTGCCTCCTAGGGATGAACATTGGGTTGCTGTCACCTGCTCTTATGGGACCGCAACACTCTGACTTTGTCCTTGCATGAAGGACAAACTGTCCTCCAGGTCTGTTTGTTGTGGTCTTGCTCATTCCTGTATTCAAGGTGAGCAACTCCTGGAGAAAGCTGGCTGTGTCTCCATTGCACTTTGAAGTGGAACCTTGGTCTACATCCACACTATCTGCCAGGTGGAGAAATGGATGTGAAGCATCCACTCTACTGTGCCCAGATTTTTTCTCAGATGGAGGTGTACAGGGATAGTTCCAGGCTGGAGGATGAAAGCAGAGTGACTTCTTATATAGAATCATAGTATCATAGAATCACAGAATTGTTTGGATCAGAAGGGATCTTCATAGATCAAGTCCAAACCCCCTGCCATGGGCAGCAACATCTTTCACTAGAATCATAGAATAGTTTGGCTTGGAAGAGACCTTTCAAGGTCATCTAGTCCAACTCCCCCATCTAGTCCAACCCCACCACCAGACCAGGTTGCTCGAAGCCCCATCCAACCTGGCCTTGAACACTTCCAAGGATGGGGCATCCACAACTGCTCTGGGCAACCTGTGCCAGTGTATGTGTGATGACAATCAGGGACTGGGGCCCTGGGCTGAAGCAGAAAGTAAGTCATAACCTGGCAGGAAAATTTCAGCTAAAATGCTTTATCTATTCCTGAAAATGACACCAATTTTCAAAAATATCTGCAGCTTTCACTGGGAAGCTCTAGATTTCAGTGCTTGCAAAAAGGTCTGTGATTTAGGTGCAAGTGTGACATAGAGTTGTGAACCTTTCATCAACCCAAATTTCTTCATGCTTGTTTGTGTTTAAGGATACAGACAAAATAAAATAGGAAAAACAGAAGACAGAAGAGACAGAGACAGCAAACAATTCCCACTGGAATTTAGCTCATCCACTCATGTCGGCTTTCCCTAGCTCTCTAGCAAAGACACTCATGAGCAAAGTATCTGTCTCCAGTACTTTCTGTCGATGGGCCAGTTGAGGAAAACATCAACCTTCTCCTCCTTCTCTTCTGATCTTTTCAGCATTAGAAATCTGTAGCAGGGAATGAAAAATCCTGTATGGGCTGGTGACTCACGTTGGCCGTCAGTCTGGTACCACATGATAAAGGTTTTTCAGTGTTTCAGTTCCTGGAGAGAAGAGGGTCAAATGTTCAAAAGTTATGAACTTTGCAAAAGCCGCCTCTAAAACTTAATACTTCTCTGTGAGTCCAGTCGTTATTTACTTGAAGGAAAACTATTTTCCCACTGATCCAGGGCTCTAGGTCTGGTATAGAAAAAAAGTGCATGGAAATAAATAATCAAAGTAGTTGCAGCCTCATGTAAATAAAGTCAGTAAGTATTTGTGTATTCACAAATTAACATTGCATAAAAATTGCCTCCTAGCATTCCCCTGGCTGAATATTTGACTTTGTAGTTGAATGGCCTAATATTGTTATTTTTAATCTTATTGCCTAAATCCGAGGGGATTTCTAATTCACTGATTCTTTTCCCCTCTTTGCACAGGGATTGAGCCTGCAGTCATGATTTTGGGAGTAATGCTGACATTTGCCCTGGTGCTTTGTGCTGTGGGTCTGGCTTCCCTCATCAGGTGAGAATTGCAGTACATATTTGATTTGATGCCCCTTTAACTTCTGTGGGAGACTTGCACTTTAGCCAGCGGTTTGGACCATGTGAAGGCATCGCAGGTTTGACTGTGGTCTTTGCTCTCCAGCTACGTGTCTCTTCACTTTATTAAGTGATAGTGGCTTGAGCACTGTGGGCATTGGTTCTGCGGTCTCAGGATGAGCCATTTTACCCTTAATCCAGTCCAGGTTTGGAAGAACATTGCAGTCTGTTGCTGGAAGGATTAGCTGGATGATGGCTCTGAAACATTAAGAAGGTGACTATCACTTTGGAAGTGCAAAGTGTGCCGTACAAACCGACGACGGGACTCTGCTCTAAGACCATCGTGGTGGAGACCGAGTGGGCTGCCCTGTTAAATGTCTTTTTTCTTATCCCAGATCATTCTTTCCTGGATTTCTACCCCTAATATAACCATGTTTCCTATGAAGCACCTAGGCTGACCTTCTTCACTTTCTCCATGTACTAAAGAGAGAGACTCCTCTGGAGAGGGTTCAGAGCAGTTGATTAGCATCCCTCTTTATTACCAAGCTGATATTGACTCTCTGTTTTGAACTGGAGTCCAGCTCCCTGGTCATTCATATTGCATATATATTAGTCTGGGCATGGGATATTTGGAGCAAATGAAGCAGTCTGCTGGGGAAGCGACAGTGTCCAACAATTGCATAGGTCACACTTGCATCCCGACTCTATATCCAAGGTGGGTATGAGGCAGCATGGACTGCTTGGTCCAGGAGCTATGGGTTGCTCTTTGGCAAGGACACTATGGACATAACTGAAGCTAATCTTCGGCTCCAAACTGGCCCCTGGATTAATCATCTCTTATTATTGATGTCTACATGGTGCATGACTGAAATTAGAGTGAAATTAGAAGGCCTATTTACCCTGCAGCAATGAGTTCAGCAGAACAGGATTCCTGGATTTTCCCATCCAGCTTTGCCTCTCAAATCATCCCAAAACATGTTTTCTCTCCACTCCTGAATCATCCCTCCAAACCCAGATGGTATAAGGCCACCCAGCAAGCAACACCCTGAGTAGCTCCCCCGCTTATAACACACAGCTGCTTCTGATATCTTATAATTGCAGGCACTGAGGAGGTTGCCTCCATCCACCCGCACTTTAAAACCCTGCTCTATTCCTTGGCCACCAGCCTCTACAATTAAGTAAATAAAAGGCAATCTTTCTGCCTACTCTACCTATAAGCTGTTCCACAAGTACCAGACTCTACTTGGGAAGGCTCAGTCATGAGTAAAGATGTATGGCCATCTGCAAGGGAGGAAAAAAAAAAGTCTAGCATGACTCAGACTATGATTTATGTTAGGGAAGGGCATGTCTGGAACTAAATTTAAACCACAGCATGGTCTGAGTTCAAACGTGGGAGCTCTGGTCTTAGCTCTGCCAGGGATTTGCTGCATGACCTTAAATGAGTCACTCCACCCTCTGTGCTTCGCTTTCGGCAGAGGGGTGCTCTGCTTCATGCTTGGGGGAGAGGTTGTGATTGACTGAGCAAAGTGAAAAATACATAAGTGATGAGTTTTTTGCATGAAGCCAAGTTGGGTGGCTTGGGACAAAGCAGTTAGAGAAAGATTATAAAAAATTATCCTAGGTGATGCCCGTGGCTGTATGGTCAAGGCTGCCTCTGAACTCCAAAAAACTGTCTGTGCGCTTCTAAAATGCCTGGAGTGGCACATGCAATGGAAACCATGGTGATCTATGGATATATTGTGACATGGATTCCTTCTACAGTACAGTTAGCAAAAGGCATCCTATCACCCACCTCATCAGGAAAAGTCTTAGGTGTGTGCAGATCAGACATCTGCTATAGTGTAAACAAAGTACCTTAAACAAACAAACAAAAAGTGACATTGAGGGCAATGAGGGAGTTTTCCTTTCCCTTCTCTGTTCCTGCTTGATGAGTGTTTGACTGTCTAATACATATAGTGTGCTTTGTTCTCAGTGTTAGACAGTGATGTCCACTGAAACACTGGGTTCAAAATGATGGGGTGTGAATTCTGCCTCTTCTCCGAGTCCCTGTAGTGGCCATGTGGTGGGTATTAGTGTCAGGTGTATCGCAGCTAAGAACTAACAATGAAGCTCTGGAATGTTTCATATTGATTTGCACAAAATAGACATAAGCCTGTTTGAACTATTCCATGAATATGTAGTCCTTGACATTGCACCATTTTTTTCTTGTGGTCTCTGCTGCCTTAAAAATTCAGGAGAAGTTGGGCAAATAACAGGATGCAGTCAAGCAACAGATACTGTCTTTGCTGGTCTGATGACTATACTGAATTTTCTTTCTTGCTCGTGGCAGTTCTGCAAATCTGGTAGCCTGTCAAGGAGTGCAGGGAGTCATCCCTTGGAAAATGGGCAGCAGTATCCTGTGGAAATGCCAGAAACACATTTATCCTATGTTACACAGTGTGTGATAGACATCTCATCTGGCTCAGGTTCTGGAAGAGGTAGATCTGAATCAGCACAGACTTCTTCTTGATCTGATTACTCCTGACCACGAGAAACAGCACTGGCTCAGCAATACCGCTGCCAAGACCTCCACGCTGCATTGCACTACGCCACACACCAAACTGCTCATCCCCTGTAGCTTGTGCCTCTGTATGAGCTTGCAGTCGTTACAAGGGGGTACCTTGCTGTGTGCTTCATATCGCACCATGATACAGCATAGAGATTCACCCAGCACATTTGGATGGTGACCTGTGTCCAGGCAGCCTTTGTAAATTACTCGTGGTTCAGTTTCAGTCCTTAAGAAAGGCTGGTATGCCTGAGAACTGTTTGCTCCCCAGCCACATCGGCTGGTCTAATAAACCTTATTATTCTCTTCTAATGGAGAATGATTTGGGATATGAAAAATAAAACCAAGCAAAACAAAGTATGCATTACATATATATCCAATCCATATTTGTAACCAGATTGACTCAAGATGTCTGTGATGAGACCCTTTGAGATTATAGCTTTTGTGATCTGTGAATTGGATAACCTTTGACTCAGGGGATTTCAGTCCAAGTCAGAGCATCATGGTTTGTCTACTGCTTTCACCCGTGTCCATCCCCACTGCCACACCACAAGCTGCACTTTCCTAATACTGCAGGGAAGCCAGATGTGGGGGACTCAGAGGTGGTGTAAACTGGTTACCTACCTAAAAATGGTAACTGTGACTCTCCAAATCTCGCAGGCATAGTATCTTGAACAGCCAGCTATTCAAGGGACCTAACAAGATAATACTGACCTTGGATGACCTCATCTTCATCAACCCAGAGCTACATAAAAAGGTAAGTCCTTCCACCCGTGAAAGTAATCTGGTGGGACACTCAAAGACAGGATTGCTGTGTGGTATTTTCATACCCATGAAGCTCTGGGAAGGTCATTCACTTCTCCATGTCTCGTTTTCCCCTGCATATCAGAAAATTTCCCATATGTTGAATGTTTTTGAGTGTCAGATTAGATGCACATGCAGTGTCAAAGCTGTTATGATGACATGAAATAGTACACTTGGTTTTTAGTACACTTGGTGTTTCTTCTGACAGCCAGGTGCTATTGTTATCTGATCAATACTTAAAATTACCTTAAGGGTAGATGTCAAGAATCATAGAATCATAGAATCATGATGGTTGGAAGAGACCTCAAAGATCATCAAGTCCAACCGTATACCTGGTGCCACCATGTCCACTAAACCATGTCTTGAAGTACCCAGACTCTTTTCAGTGGTGCCCAGTGACAGGTTAAGGGGCAATGGGCACAAACTGAAACTCATGAAGTTCCATCTGAATATGAGGAAGAACTTCTGTGCTTTGAGGGTGGCAGAGCACTGACACAGGCTGCCCAGAGAGGCTGTGGAGTCTCCTTCTCTGGAGATATTCAAAACCCGCCTGGATGTGTTCCTGTGCATCTTGCTGTAGGTGACCCTGCTTTGGTGGGGGGTTGGACTGGATGATCTCCAGAGGTCCCTTCCAAACCCCACCATTCTGTGACTCTGCGATTCTGTGATTCTTTGTTCTCGAGGTTAGATGGCATAGCATAGTCCATGCCCATATAGCTAAACCATCTTACTCCCTAAAATAAAGAGTCTACATCCTGTTGGGAACCATTGCTGGCCTGTGCTGGCTCCTACCCAGAGCTGGGGATCTCCTGGGGGAGCCTTATTTGGCACAGGCCAGAGCCATGCCCAGGACCACACCAACGATATGGACTGCTGTGGAGCCATCCCTTTGCCTAGGTCACCGGCACAGGTACAGACTTCTTGCTTATGCCAGAGGAGACACTTCCCCAGACACCTGCTTCCTTTGGTGTGTCCCCCAAGCCACAGCATTTCCACCACCTAAAGTGCCACTGTAGTGTTTTAGTGTGGGTACTAAACAGAGTCGATCTTATGAGCCTTTTAGAGGTATTCAGAGAGGTGAGATGTGAGGTTTGGGAGATTGCTAGCATGGGTGAAATGTATGGCCCAAGGCAGAGCTGGAGTGGAGGTTTACATCCAAAGGTGGTAACTGTCCTGCATCTTCTTTCCTTGCCTTCCAGAGGCTGACCTTGGACAGTCTGACTGATGCAAACAGCATAGCAGCCGACGGCAGAAGCCTGAAATCCGTAACCCACTCCTTTTCCTTGAAAAGTGGAGCTGCCACCCACGAAACCTCCAGCGTGGCTTTGTACGAGGTAGGTACGGACCTCATGCAGCCCTCTCCCACCGCTTCTGTTCACTGAGCTGCTCCAGGGAGGAAAGTCTTGGGCTGCAGTACTGTAGGTCCCAGGGTGGGAATATTGCTGACAGACATTAAGAGTGAAAATAAGTTACTCCCAAGCATGAACTTACCAATGTTTAAGGTGACTCTACCCTAACCCTCACCCTGACACTTGGAGTCATGTGGGGTGGTGGTATTCGACATCCATATGCAGCATTGCAGGTCTGGTCCCTGCTAGAGATGTCACCACCTAAAGGTACCATGAGGAACCTTTCTTACAAGACAGGCTTTAGGTGACGACAGCTCTAATAAGGACCTTTCTTACAAGACAGGATCCAAAGACACAGAATAAAGGCTGTCAAATTCCCCTTTGTGCCAATAGGACTGTATGGAGTTTAAGAAGAGGTAATGATCAAGAAAACTTACCCCATCCATCGGTTCTTTCCTAAAAACACAGCTCTTTGAAAAAATGGCATGGCAATTTTTCCCGAAGAAGAGCAAAATAAACTCGATCATTAATGCCAGAGAAAAGCTGTGGACAGAGTAACTTTTCTTTTTAATAAATTTATCATTGTTTATCAGATACTATTAAACCTTCTAGGTATCAAGTTCTGATCTAGGTGAAGGTCCTGCCTTGCCCCATTTTGGGGTGATTTGCTTTGGATATTCTTATTTGGGTGCAGTATAGAAAGAATTTATTGCCAAGAGCATTGAAAATCCCCAACTTGACTTTCAAAGTCAAGGATCTGGAATTCAGACCTAGGTCCCAATGTTAGCTGTTGCTCAGAGATTTGCTCTATCATTCACCCACCTCTGTTGTGGACAGGGAGACTGGGTGTGGCTGAAAAAATTTGAGACGGGAGCAGTTCACAATCTGCGGCAAAGCTCCACCAGCATCTTGAGGAAGGTAGGAACAGGGGATGATGGGGCACGCGGAGGGAAGGTTGCTTGGGGGACTTTTGCGACTGCAGGGTATTTTTACGCTCCTTATGTCCTGCTTATCCAATGAATCACACATCATGGCTATCAATGAGCCTTGCCCAGTGAAATCTGGTGGAATGGACCATGCAAAATTGCATCTGACAAACTTACCAACGACCCACATGTCAGAGTCAGCAGGTTGCAAAATCCCACCCTGGACCTGCCATTTCGAAGCTGGTGCAATGCTGAATGTAGAATGAGTCCTCTAAGGGACCTTGTCTGCAAATGCAGAGTGGTTTGGAGAAAATCATCCTTGCCTGGCACAAACATAGTCATGTTTTCCTCTGGGATTTGCTTTGTGTCTCCAGTTAAGATGCCTGCTAAAAGTTTACTTTTAGTCTTCAATTTTACTATTATTACTAAACGACAAGCAAACACATTTATTTTCCAAATTCAAGGCCATCAGCTGTTGGCAGCTACTGCTAACACAGAAGTGGCATTTTTATGCTTATAACAGATTTACCAAGGCACTTCTCCAAACGCACAATTGATGGATGACTTTGGATCCTCCAGGCATGGTATTGCTTTCCAGATCAGACCAGGGCTGGAGCAAGACTGTACGTGCTGAACTCAATTTACCCAGTGAAGCCTTTTTGTCCTAGTGAAAGATCCAATCCAGCTTGTCTAAAGAAAAACAAATTTCTGTTCAGTTTACTTTCGCTATCTTGCTTTCTTTGTCTTAATGGATAGACTAAGAAAAGCAAAGCTTAAAAAGAGTGTAGGATAGCTGAAAGTAAGCAGCAAAGAAATTGTTTGCTTTCCCATCCTTGTGTGAAAGACTGGGAGTACAAGAATGATAAGGACATCTAATGATATAAAGAAGCTGCTGAGCAGATGTCTGGCTGTCTTGGTCTTGCTGTGATTCACTGTCTTGTTTCAGATGAAGGATCTGCGTCATGAAAATGTGAATCTGTTCCTGGGCTTTTTCTCTGACTGTGGCATCTTTGCCATAGTGACGGAGTACTGCTCCCGAGGAAGCCTGGAGGACTTGCTGAGAAATGAAGATATGAAACTGGATTGGATGTTCAAGTCCTCTCTCGTGATGGATCTAATTAAAGTAAATGCATTGCTCCTGCTGAGGCGTGACCTGCATGTGACTTTTATATTGACATAGCTATTTCATCCAGGACTTTGGGATTTTTATAGTAATGCAGGGAAAACCAATGCGAATGTAATTATACTGGTATACAGGGTCTTTAATGGAGACCTCTTATTCTTGTTTGGTTACCATCTGAGAGAAGCACTATCTGGGGTAATAGGACCTCCTCCATGCAGCAGGATGAGAGGTTGGAACTACACATCAGGCTAGAACTGATCACCCAGAACCATGAATTTGGTGACAAATTCAAAATTTCGAAAGGCCCTTTCTTATCTTAAATCAGAAATGCATCCAGCATGGAATCAAATGGTAGCCATCCCCTCTCACAGGATGGCTACACATGTGGTCACTTTAGAAGAGTGTTCACACGCTTCCAGTCATGTCCCGTGTGTTTTCATCCTCTAATGGTGACCTACCAGTCTGGGGTAGGTGGCCTACAGAGGGTAAACTGCCAGAACCATTCTTACAGCCCATGATCCACCTTCTGATCCTCCTTGAGGGAGCTGGGTTAGGGTATCCAGCTCTTAATGGCTTCCCTTGACCTAACCGTTGGGTACCACTTGTGTCCTCCTTCTTAACTTTGTCTAAAAGTACAATTTCTGAGTGCAATGAGTCCTGGGGCTACAGAGGGAGGCATCTGACTGTTCCTAAAGCTCCCAGTCCTTTCCAGTATTGCTTTAGGGTGCAGCTAACCTAATTCTTGTTCCTAACCCATTTTTTAACTTTTCCCATAGTTTCTTGGGTGATCAGGACTGCTTTGACACAGAGTCAATGCTGTGTCTGATGCCATCTGAGGTGACAATTTGGCTTGGTGTCTCTGAATACTGATGGATAATATCATTCTTAAGGAACCACCTCAATCTCTTCTGTGTTTCATAGGGAATTAGGTATTTGCATCACCGAGATTTTGCCCATGGACGTCTCAAGTCTCGTAACTGTGTTGTGGATGGCCGGTTTGTGCTGAAGATTACTGACTATGGTTATAATGAGCTCTTAGAAGCACAGAAATGTCCATATATTCAGCCACCTCCAGAAGGTAGGTGCCATAAGTAAGAATTTTTGGGAAATATTTGTCCATTGATTTAACAGATGCTTGTCCTAATGCAATTGCAGGCCAGTGGCCATGTAAGGATTTATGTGCTCAATCTCACATCATCTAGTTCCCTGTATTCAATTCATTGTTACACGAAAGGATAAGCAAAGTTTTTTCAGAATTCCTGAAAATGAAGTGAAAGTAGAGTGTCATCGTAAAGTAAAAAGATTTTAGTGTAAACAGCAATAGAACTTAAGCTTGACATAGTTGGAGAAGGATTTAAGTGCCCCTGAAATCTGATCAATCCTGCATTTCTGTGACTGGTGGAACTGGCTTCACACCCTTAGCCCCAACCCTATATTTGAAGGTTTAGGTTAATCCGAATGCAAAAAGAGCCTTGTTTTGCAAAACTAAGCCATCTGAAACACAAGATGATAGAGGTCTCTTTGAAACAGGTCCTCTACATGCCAATCACCAAAGACTGCCACATGACATTCCCACCACTTAGGGACAGCATCTCATGGGACCAAGTCTGGAGACTTTGACAGGATTTCTTTCACCTGTCCATTGCTTTGGTGTTCCTCTGGTATCCCAGTTTATTCTTGAAACCTGGTTTCAAGTAGTATGTATTGTTTTGATCCCTCTGTCACAGCATTTGATTCCTACACATTTCCAGTGTCTCAGATAAGGCAGTTGCCAGAAAGCCTTCTTCTTCTCCCTTAAAAAAGTTACATATCTATTGCAGTAGCTGAAATGTTCCTTATTCCCATGACTCAGAATGCACAGTTACCAGGGTGACAATATCCCAGTTTGAAGTAGATTCATTTCTTGATGAGGGTATGTTTTACAACTCTGTCTGTCGTCACTTGAACTATTGGATTAAGACCGATTGCGCTTTAGACTGCCACAAACTGCTTTTAAGGAAACTACTTTCATCTAAGAAGAACTACAGAAAATATTTTCTTAACTGTTGCTTTGTAAGCGAGTAACAATAGTAACAAGAAATCCAGGCTCCAGCGCCAATATTTTGTCTGAGTGATATTTTCAAACAAAAAAGGCTAAACTTTTGGAAACAGTGAGAAGACTTCTTATGTTGAAGTTCAGGGCTGGTGTTATAGGATATAAACTGTTGTTACAGCAACATTTTTTTAAAACCTAGAGTGAAATTTGAAAAAATCAGATTTTTTGTCAGGATGGAAGTTTAGTATTTCTAACACATCACAAGAAACAAAAGACTTGATTCAGTAAATAATGAAGTATGTTCCAACCTTTCCTCAAATGACTGAAATGAAATGTTCATTTAAGCACTTAATTTGCAATAGTCTGAGCCTAAGCGTAAGAAATGTGATGCTCTTGCGTTTTTTAGAATTGCTCTGGACAGCTCCTGAGTTACTGAGGGACCCGGACATGCACAGAAAAGGCACGTTCAAAGGGGATATTTACAGCTTTGCAATCATTCTACAAGAAGTGGTTGTTCGGGGTCCACCATACTGCATGTCAGAACTCTCAGCTGAAGGTGGGCAACTATTTCAGTACATTTTTAAGGCTTTACACAGAGCGCTTATGAAAGATCTGACGAAGGCCCTTGGGTAAAATATTCGTATGGAAGTACTGTCCCAATCTTATGACCTTTCTCAGTGACAAAAGGCTGTTTTCAACAAAACATCAATGATAAACATCAAAATGTGTAGTTCTGATCTCAGCCTTGTTACGTGACTCAACACTTATCGATGGGGTTGGGGCTCTGGGTTTCCCCCAAGATGCTTCAGAGCCGGCCGGCAGTCAGGCCACTGCAGCAACCTCCAGTTCCCTGTCCAAACTTTGACTTGTCATCACTGTGTGGGGTGAAATTTGATGGCAGAATTTCCCATAACTTGGAAACTCCTTTGTTTCCCACTCATCATCCCTTTTTGATGTCATGGGAGTTGAGGTTTTTGAGCTGGACCTCTTTTGTCCATCTGGCCATCTATTTTTCCTTAATTACTTCCCCATTTAAAGAGGTTCTCTCTTCAGCAGAGGTCAAACTGATGCATCGTGACCGTGCTGACTTACATGTAACGTGGCTTGTATCAGAAAAAACAAATAGATGAACTCCTTACGAACTACTCATGATGCAACTCTCTTTGGTTCAAACCGTGTTGTGCATGCATAGAAGAGCAAAGACGCTGCAGTCAGGGTCAGGTCAAAAGCGCTTGAACAGGGAGGGAATGAGAACAACCAAAAAAAGAGCTGATTTCAGTGAAAACTCATTCTCTACACTTTTTAAGCTGGACAATCACTAAATGGGGTATGGCCATTCAGTATCTGCCAGTTCAGTGCCTGAAAAAATGGGACCCTGACCTTGCTGTGCCTCAAGCTGCTACAATACAACAACAATGATGATTACGATGTAACCCACTCTGTAATTCAGAGCTGGACCTATGATGTAGTCTATGATGTAATTAGCAGGTGTCTCTCCACCTAGTCACCCTGGGGAACCTCCAGCAAATGCTGAACATAGTGCACTCCAGTTTCTTGACCTGATAAAAAGACAAATTTCTACTCATTGCATCCTAATCCCCAAGGAGCTTTCTCTCATGGTGTGAACTTTAAAACTGTCTGGGGAAGGCATTTCCCCTTGACTGCCCCTGGAAATATTTGGATCGGGTGCTTTGTTTAGTTCATTTGGTGGAGACTGGTGGGATGAGCCAAAGAGTTTTCAAGTAAACTGTCGACACTGAAAAGTTTTGGGTACTCACAGTAACAGCTGTGGAAATGCAGGGCTCCTGCCAGAAAGAGGGTGGCTTTCGTTCCATTTGACTGCTCTGCACTACACAAAGTGAAACCTTCAAATACAATCACTTTGGGATTTTTTTAAGTGGGGATATATAGCACTACCTTACAAAAAACATGTTTCCTCCAGGATATTCTTACTAAGAAATACCTAAATTGAAGTCAGAGTTGGGTTCAAACATCACACTCCCCCATCCATGCTTCAGCTGTCAACGAAACCTGCAGCTCTGCTCCTTCACTGTAGAGCTGTTTTATCTAAAAACCACACATTCAAGGACTGACTTCTCAGGGTCTGAAAGCTCAAACTCAGTTCCCTATTAGTCTTATTTCACCTCTGGATAGGGAGTCACTTCTCAGACATTGTTCTGAACCCAAACTCTCCCCATTAAAATACTTTCCACTGTCTCCATTCCCATCAGCCTCCTACGTACTGGTTCCCAGTTAACGATAAAGCGTCAGAGGCTGGTATCCTTCCTGTCTGGGCTCAGCCATAACCCTCTCTTCTCTTAGAGGACTTCAGATACTAATGGAGAGAGTCAGAGGCAATTTCATTAAATACAAGCCTGCAGGCTCACACGTCCATCTGTCACACAACCTTCCCCCACCCAGCCACTTTATTGCTCATAACCTGATTCTCCAGGGACAAGAAGGCAGATGAATCTCTTATCTTTTAAATCCTCTAAGACATTCCAGGCAGAGGAAAGCAGAAAAACCCAGACTCATTTGACACAGCCGTTGGGTGGTGAGGAATAATGGTGATGGTTGAAGGAGTGAGCAAGGGACGGGTGAAAAGGTCCATGTCCTTTGTTCCCACCAAGACCCTCCATCTCACAACACACTTCCATTCTTCTCTTTGTCACAGAAATTATAAAGAAAGTGAAGAAGCCCCCTCCCCTGTGCCGACCAAACATAGCCCCTGAGCTGGCCCCCCTGGAGTGCATCCAGGTAATGAAGCAATGCTGGGGTGAAGCCCCCGAACGACGTCCAACCTTTGAGGAAGTATTTCATAAGGTTGGTGAATAGGGCAGCAGATGCAATCCTTTGTTTGTACTTGGCATGAAAGTGTGGGTTGTTTTTTTTCTTTAAATGAGCCCTTAAATAATGATTTAAGAAGTCCCAGAGCTCTAGTCTTGCCTTTGCTCTTGGGTTATTTTGTGGTTTATGGTGTCTGGCTCATACCTTGTCCTGAACTTGGGCTGTCATGGCACCACCATGGTGGGTGTGAAGCAGGCTGGACGTGGGCTTGGTGTCTTCACATGTGCAGTGTACCTGCATGGATGGTCTCATGGAGATCAAAGATCTGTAAATTATGAGAGCACCTTCAGACCAATATGGGTTTTGATCTTTTAAAGTATTTAAAAAGTGACTAATTTAAAAGGAAAATTCATCAAAGGCTGTTAAACACAAAGATACATTTGTCCTAGGAGTTCTCTGAACTGCAGACTGGTGGAGGCTCGGAGCATATCCCAGGGAAATATAGCTGTACCTGAGCCCTGTTTTGACAGTTTTCCCAGATATCTGTTACTGGCCAGTCTCATGGACAGGTACCGGCAAAATAAACCCCTTGTCTGATTCAGCGGTACTGTTCCTGTGTTCTTATAAGGTCAAACTAGGTAAACCAATATCCATAATTTTTATCTTTAGATTCTATGAAACTGTGAATAATTTTACACCCATGTGACTCCACTGTTGAGTCTAAGGTGGCTTATGAAGACACAGATTATCTAAATGGTCCAGAGGCTTAGCTTCAGGTCAAGAGGAGAAGGCAGAACTGGGGATGGGAGGTGGCAGTACACACACACGCCAGTGTGCAAAGGTGGATTTAAGACCAGTAACACATAAGCAGGTTGTAAGGGTTGCTAATGCACTGTAATTTGCACCTCTGAATGCAAAGGGCTGCAAGTTACCCTAAAGGTTAGTCATGGCATAAATGAAGGTGCAAATTTGCAGCATGGTAGGACTCCATAACAACTCATATACATGTTGTCGTCTCATGGAAAGTGGTGTTTCACTCAACCTTCACTGAAAGTTCCTAGAGGAGCAACATGGTCCTGGGCAGCTTCCATAGTTATTGATGCAAATTCACCCTCTAGTTTCCCTTTTTCCTTTATTGTTGAACTCTTGCTACCGAAGAAGCCAGTCTTTAGCATTGTCCCCTTAAAATAGGTGTTTGTTTTTTGTTCCTTTCCAAACTTTGTATGCTACAATAGTGTAATGAGATGGAGAAATAACTCTCCATTTTGATTTTCCAGTTCAAAACCATCAACAAAGAGAAAAAGACCAATATCATTGACTCAATGCTCAGGATGCTTGAGCAGTATTCGAGCAACCTGGAAGATTTAATCAGGGAGCGGACCGAAGAGCTAGAGATTGAAAAACAGAAGACAGAAAAACTACTGTCACAAATGCTCCCTCCGTAAGTACTGGTACTTCCGTAAAAAAAAACCCAAAACATAGCTAGACTGGGACAAAATTGTTCCCCAGAAGTGAGCAAGATTGCAGAGCTGACCTCCAATTTTGGCAAGCACTTTCAATTCAAAGTAAGGCATTTTAGTCAATGTCTATTAGAGCCATGTAGAATCTTCTATTTAGTGGGAGATGTTTTGAGCACAGTAGGACAAGAGTGTCCGAACTCTTGGGCATGTACTACAAAAGGGTTTGTGCCCTGTCATCTTTGCTTGCGTTGTTGTTTCAGATCAGTAGCAGAAGCCCTCAAGACTGGTGGCACTGTGGAGCCAGAGTATTTTGACCAGGTGACCATCTACTTCAGTGACATTGTGGGCTTCACAACCATTTCAGCCCTCAGTGAACCCATTGAAGTTGTTGACCTTCTGAATGACCTTTACACGTTGTTTGATGCTGTTCTTGGAAATCATGATGTTTACAAGGTGAGGAGTACCTGGGCATGAGGATCAAATTGTCTGTGGGTCGAACGCGCTTGATGCCTGATTCTACATCTCTTTTCCATCTTTTTAAATTTATTTATTTTTTTTTTAATGTAATGGTATTTGCTAGGTGGAGACAATTGGTGATGCCTACATGGTTGCCTCAGGGCTCCCAAAACGGAATGGAAACAAGCACGCAGCTGAGATAGCCAACATGTCCCTGGACATCCTCAGCTCGGTGGGAACATTCAAAATGAGACACATGCCAGACATCCCCCTCAGGATACGAATCGGGCTGCACACAGGTAGGCAATGGCATTTGCCTGCACCTGAACATCAAAGAACTCCTTTGCAATTGTATTTCCAGCTTTGAATGCTTTCTTCCTGCCTGCCCCAAAACAAGCACCCTTAGAAGATGCTTTAAAATCTTCCATAGCAAGAAGGGCATTAAAACGTAAACACAAACTCCAAGGAGGAAAATGGTTCAGTATCATTTGGGGGAGAAATTGTGTATTCTGTTGCAGTCAGGAGCTACATCAGACATGTTAGTCACAACGGTTTCATTGTAAGGGTGGCTCTTTGATGTGCCATAGGATCTTCACTGCTGTGATATGGAGACATCCAGTGATGTCTTTGTAACTCTGTTTTGAAATTAAAAAGCACAGAAAAACAGGCTTATAGAGTGAAAGAATGAAAAGATTGAGGAGATTTATTACAGGTAGGACAAAACTGGAAGAATATGTGATACAGCTATTAAGAAAAAGTTATATTACAAAGAAAGTAAATTATCTCTAATGTAGAAGTCATGATCTATTCAATTAACAGAAAAGTGGCTTGTTTAAAAAGAGAAGAGAAACTTCTTTTTTTTATACAAAATATAATTAAACTCCAAAACAAAAAAACCCCAAACCTATAGGTCTGCAGTCATATAAGCGAAAGTATGACTGGGATTTTAAATGGAGGAAAAGACATCTGCTGTTATCATAGAATCAATATTTTTAGAAGAGATATGAACCTTCATAATTTTATACCATAGTCATCCATTAATAAATTTTTCCCAACTGTTCATCACCAGACTTCTTGCGTCTTCCTCTGAAGTACCAGGTATTGCCCATTGCAGGAAGGGAAAGAATGAATAAGTTTGTCCAGGAGTCTGACCTGCTTATTACAGGGGATTTTATCCTTCTGTTTATCTGATAATGCCCACATTTTTTCAGCTTTGGCATGCTCGTGCTTTGCAGAAGTCAATATCCCAGTCCCTGCTGTATACATTGGGAAACAAGAGCAGAGAAAGGGAAGTATCTCACCTAGAATGAGTCAATATCCCAGTCCCTGCTGTATACATCGGGAAACAAGAGCAGAGAAAGGGAATATCTCACCTAGAATATCCCAAGAACAGAGATGTGACTTGAACAGAGCTAAAATTAAAAGTTCATATCTCCTAGACCATATAAGTTCTTCTTTTGGGGTTATGTCTGAAAATTCATCTCCCTACTGTTTTCTTTGCAGTTCGGGGGGCTTAGCCTGCCCTTCACAGAAGTCTAAAGTGTTAAGGAATGTTTGCAGGAGGTCTGTGGGTTTTATACTCTGGCAGAAATTAGATGAGACTATGGCCCCAGCTTGTCTTGCCCAAAGCAGGAGTCTCCGGAGCACCAGCAGCACATTTTCAACATGGAAAGAGAAGAATTCGGTGTGCAACATCTGCTGCTGCTTGTTGACAGCAGTTCTGCAATGCATCTTCCATGCACCCAGCCAAAAATCTATCCCTAGGTGATGTGTATGGTGGGTAGTTAGATATTTTTCTTATTTTTATGAACTCTGGGTATCTGGAAAGCAGTGCTGCTATGACCTGTTGTGTAGGGGGTGAGAGGAAGAGTGGGAGGAATTGGTGCTTTCTTTCTGAAGAATCAGAAGCCAGATCTTGTTTTGCACATATTTGGCAATGTCCTACTGTCATGGGAGCAGCGAGAAATGCACACTGCGAAGAAAACCAGCTCTCTGAATTGACAACAGAGTTTGATTAACCTTAGACCCCATTTCTCCCGAGGAAAGAAGCATGAAGAGGGAATCACCAGCATCATGAAAGCGTTGAGGAAGTGCTTGGGGGAGAGGAGGGCTTGGCTAACAGTTTCACTGTACTGGAAAGGATGGAGAACGGGTGCGACCACCAGTTTTGTGGGCCAACTTCTCTCTGGAAACTGGTGCCAAGAAGAGCTCATGATCCCTTCTCTGAAAAAGCATTAAATGTCATTTAGGCACGGGCTGCCTATGTCCTTCCAACCCCAATGGAGAGCTGCACCTCTGGGAACTTCTGCTGGCCCATGCCCGTGGTCTGTTTGTGGCAATGCATGGATAAGACGATAAGGACAAGACGACCAGTGTTTGGTCTGCAGTTTCTGCCCTGCTTTAAATGCACCCTGGTGTTTTGGCTCTCCTCTCTTGACTTGACTGCGTGTCCAGAAAAACTCAGCTGACTCAGCTGTTTCCACGCTGTTCGTGTCTGGGCTGGAGCTGGACAGTCAGGGAGAGCGGTGGTGAGAAGACAAGATTTTCCATGGAGGTTGAAGAGGATCTGTTTATCGGTCAGGCTCTCTGGCAAGCAGCCCCACATTTCGATCGAGCTTATTAACCTCTGCAGCACCACTGATGGTTGCTGCAGACTCTCAGCCAGCACCGCTCATTAACTGGCCCTGCAAGCCCTGGCAAAGAGCCATTTCAAAACAAACCAGCGAACATGTATAATTAAACAACTAGGCCATAACGTTCTCATCACAGGGCATCTGGTTTCCTCTGAAACTTGTTATTGTGGGAGATTTATCGCTGGAAGTTTTTGTTAGCCCTTTGCTGAAGCTGTCTAGACAAGGCGGAACACACACAGGCGTTGAAGGCAGCAAGTGAGTTAACTCTTGGATTCTTGCAACATGGAGAAGTCCTTTGGGCATGCTTACACTCTAGAGTTGGTTTTGAAATAATAACTTTCTACAGCAGGAGAACAGGCTTGAAAGCAGTAATCTAGAAAGACAGTACCTTGCCCTAAAACTCTTACCTGTCCTAGGTTGTGACCTTTGCAGAAGTGATTGGATGATTGCACTGACTGAATAGGAAGCCTAAATTTAGGAATTTAGGCACCCATGTGGAGGTGTTTCCAGGAGTGTGAGGGAGCCTGCACTCATTTTGTGGTTGGTGGAGATCTGATGGACACGTAAGTGGACCATGGAGAGCTGTTCAGGTGCAGGAGTGGAAAGGCTCTCAGGGCTCATTTGACTGTGTTGACTTGACCTCCACCGACTACAGTAGGAGCTCAACTGTGTATAATTGTGCTTCTTAAAATGGAATCAAATCCTCCTCAGTGAGGGCTGTGTTTTAACAAGAATCACTTTTTTGTGCTTTGGTCCTTACTGAGATTTCTGAGTGCCACTGTCATGTCATCGCAACAAGAGGAAGAGAGGTGATGCTATGTGAGTTAGTATTTCTCAGACGGAGCTCTTACTGAAGCATGAATTAAAAAGTCTCCAACAAGACTCTTTTTTATGCGTGTCACCTTAGTGCACACACATTAAGGACCCATAAGGTCCTTGACCCAGTAGCATCAACAGTGCCTTTACAGTTGTGCTATAGAAGTTCCTATAGACTAGACCCTGAAAAAAACTTCCTCTAGTGGATATAGCTCCTCTCCTGAAGAGCTTGAACCAAATTAGTGAGTACTAGTAAGGATGGGAATTAAATTAGAAGAGATTCTGAGGAGCAGTGTCTTATCCAAGGTTGCATGGCATATTGGCAGTAAAAAAGTACCCATTAAATCAGGTTCTCCTGATCTCCAGCAGTCCCTGCAAGCTGCGTTTGATCCAGACATGCTGTTTAAGTCCTAATAACGTTTTTGGTATGAACCATTCTTCCTCTCTCTTTTTTTTTTTAATCTTTAAGCAAGGGATGCTTCCTCAGGCAGGAGTTAAAATCTGTCTTACCTCTCAGTTTACATCCTTTGTAAATTGTATTAAAATCATGTTGCTTTGACTCTGCAGCAACAGCTTTTCAGAGGTCATAGCAAGAGGGGTTCTTGCAAAGTTCCCCATAGATTTAAGCTGTGGAATTTCATTGTCCTTAAGATGTATCTGAAAACTATATGAAGAATTAGTTTTTGTAACCAAGAAGGCTAATATAACAGTAAAATTACGTTGTCCTAAACCTAGTAAGTGATCACTTCTAAATTAAGCTACAATTACTATTATTATTATTGTTATTATTATTATTTTAAAAACAACATTTTTACCTACAACTTTTTATATTTTGAAAAACCTTATCTACAACATCTTTTCAGATACTGTTGATGATGTACTATGTTCACACCTCTTGTAACCTTGCATGGGAAAAGATTTCTTAGATCTCAGTTTTGCTAAATCTTAACCCAGAAGGATCTTGAAATTGAAATTAAATTGAAAAGACAGGCAAAGCCTGGAAAGACATATGACATAAATGCATCCAATGGAAAATACAAAGAGGCTTGTCTTTTCTCTGCGAGAAACCCCACACCTCCTTACATTGCTAAGAGCATTCTCTTTTTTTGTTGTTGTTTTGCATCTATTTCGCAAGACTGATATTTCAAATATTGAGTGGTGAAACTTAGCATCTCATCCTTCAGAGCACAACCCAAACATCAGCTAAGCCGGGTGCCCCCGATGGCAATTGTCCATGCTGTTTGGCTGTCACCCATTTTATCTTTGTGTCCGTGCACGTTCGTGTGAATCCTGCATGCATACCTCTCCCTGAGAACTTGGCACTGGTTCTTTGGGAGCTACTTTGGAAGGGAGTGGATCGCATCTAAAGAATGAGAAAGAGGAAAAATAAACAGTTTTTGGCTAGACAGGCAAGCTAATGATGTCTTCCTTTCCAAGGAGGGGACACAGGGTGGTCCAGCGTGCTGCCAGAGTCTCTGGACTTCCAGGGCTGATTTTCAATCCTGTTTCACTGCAATACAGGGCATGTCACAGGATCTGAACTTTGGTTTTCATGGATGGAAAAGGAGGTCTTTTTAAAATGAGATTGTGGTAGTCCTTGAGCTTCCATGAACTCTGAACAAATCTCTCCCAGATGATAGTGAACTGAAGTCCTACCTTTCTCAAGCATAAAACACCAATGTGCAATCCAGAGCAATACTTAATTTTTGATCACTTGTAGCAAGCACCAAGGCCAATGACTTTAAAAAACCTTCTCCTGTATTCCCTAGTGGTTTTTGAATATCAGAGGAGAGGATAAGACTTGTCAGTGAACCCCTTGATTAGTGCAGTACCATCAGGGTTATACAGATGATGTGTCTTTCAGGGCCTTGTGTGGCAGGTGTGGTGGGACTTACTATGCCACGGTACTGCCTCTTCGGAGACACGGTGAACACGGCGTCACGAATGGAGTCCACGGGCCTGCGTGAGTACTTGGGACAGCCCCTGGGGTGGGTGGTTGAACAAATCTCTCAAATAAGATGAAGAAATGGGCATCTTTAGTTATAAGCATCGCAACTGAATGATCTCTGAAGAAAGGGGCAAGTCAAATAACAAAATTCAAAGCAGCATGAAGGGGAGGGCATCAGTTTTGCTGTCATGGGTCAGCCTTTAAGAGCCTGCCTTCCAGTTACGGTCCTCTGATTTGGATCTCATCAACCAAAATCAACATGAATCTTGCCCTGGGTTTCTCCTGCATGGGTCGGATCTTGCTTTCAGTCAGTGTTGAGGACCCTTAACTTAGAGCTGTTCTTGCCCAGTAAAATAATGCACTTCCCTGTCATGGCCAGTACAAGGCAAGGGTTGAAGCACATGCAGGCACTGCTTCCATCATGCTGAAGAGAGGGAAAAGCAGCCCACATACAACGATGTCCTGCAACATGAAGGGCATCATTTGTGATTGCTTCATTTACCAGCAGTAACAACTCCACGAACAAGTGTTGGCAGGTCCTAATCAAATCCTTAAGCTTCCCTTCCTCTTCGGGTTTTCTTCATGTCTTTCCTGATGGGTTGATGTTCATGCAATTTTTCCCTCAAGGTCTTGCCTTTGTTTCCCTGAGGCTTCCAGTTATAAAAGCACAGTCTGCATACACAGAGCCAATAGCTGCAGCAGATTAGACAGTACCATCTCTCAGCTGGTTCTTATTGTCCCATGGCTGGAGACTTCTAGGCATGCAAAAAGAGCTGGTGGGGAAGAAATGTTTGCCTGCTTTTCAGTCATATGTGTACGCAGTTCTGCTGTTTGTTGGTGTCCTTGGCTAAGAAATGGATATGCAAACCATAGTGGTTGAACTGTGGATGACGCAGGGGACAGTAGTGTCAGAGCCCTGGATGAGTTTTGAATTGGATTTTGACGTTCAGGTTGTCAGTACAAGTTGCTTTCCAAAGGCAACGTCTCATACATTTTAAGCCTTCATCTCTGATCTCCCTTTTGATATTTTCAACAGCTCTAAGAAATCACCTATAAGGCTAGTTTACAAGCTACACACAGTCTGTGGTATTTAATATTAAAATCTTGAGGTCTTGCCAGGCTAGAAATATGTTGCAGTATATATCCCACATTAGAACTTTTTCACTTTTTCATGAAGTCCTCACATTTCTAGCTCCAATGATTTTGATTAGACTAATTAAGATGAACAATTAGGCTAATCATTAATTAAAGAAAATGGCCTTTCTTGTGATTATGGCTGCCTTATTTTAAGAGGCATGCGTTGCATTTGGAAAGCAGTGGAAAGGAGGAAATACTTTGCTAGCGGATTTCTAATGGCAAGACAGATTTTTGAAGAATCCCAAGGTTTAGACCCTTGGAAGTGCAAAGTCCCACTGAGACTGGAGACAGCAGGAGCACTGCAGATGCAAGAGCATCGTTATACATTAATAGAAATGTGTGCAGATACACAGTAACAGGAAGATTGTAGGTTGGTGTCTCAGGAAATGTAGCCCAAAGCCATATGGTCTTCCTCTGCATATTTGAACTGATGTTCTTCTTTACGATTACTCCGTAAAAAAAAAATTTAATTCGTTCATCCCCCATCCTTCAAGTGAGAAGGGAATGCGATTGACACATTTGAAATGAAAGCTCAACAAAAATGACAGCAAAGAAAACTATTTGGGGGGAAAATGTTCTAGAAACATTCACTGGCTTGTTCACAGAAGCAGAACAACAAATTTCAGTGAGTTCCAGCAGTGGTTGTAAAAGAAACTGGAGGAGACGGGAATTTAATAAAAATCTCCACCTTTGCCCTTTTTGTCCGTAGACTCTTAATGGCGACTGTAGATGGAATCAACTACTGAAAACCCCAGATCGATCTAGATGCGCAGCCATATTTTTGCTGTGTCTCCTTGCAAATTCTACCTCTCTGCTCTTCATCTCAACTTCCAAATGACGTTGGGTGTCTGGAGCAGGACAGTTGGTTATTTTTCTTTTCTTTCTTACTCCCCAGTTATGCTGTGGCAATAGATAAAAAGAGCATTTTTTTATTCCAGCTGACAACTTTGCTGAAAAACCACTTACCACCTTTATTAAGAGCTGGACTTCTACACTTAGCATGTTTGGTATCCTTCTCCAGGAAGTCCCCAGTGTAGATCTCCTCTCACCCTGTGCACGTTACAGCCCTATGTGGAAGGATCCATCCATCAGCATCAAACTCTACGTAGAGGAGCACCACAGAGCTACACCAGCTACACACCTGCATGCTTTGGAGTGTTTTTCCTTGCCAGTATGAAGCAGTGGGGAATTCACAGCATGTGTGCAGTATAGTCATCCAGCTGTTTTGCTTTCCGTTCCCAGCTTACAGAATTCATGTCAGCCAAAGTACAGTGGATACGCTTCGGAGTCTAAATGAAGGCTATGAAATCGTACCTAGGGGAAAAACAGAACTGAAGGTAAGAAGGCCAAGGCTGTGTGAAATGCTTCACAGGGGAATCTTCTTGCTTAAGGAATTTTCATATTAAACTCTTATTTGGCCTTCATCCACTACTGTCCTGCTGGATCCTTCCCAAATTGTCCCCGTCAGTAGTTTCAGTACATGAGGCAATTATTGAAGGATTGTGGGATCAAGCAATCAGCTGTATGTGCTGGATCTAAGTATTTATTTAGGATTCTATTCAGTCCACCGTTGACAGAAGCTGCTACTTTTCACAGTGTCCAAACAAGATAGCACTAAATAGTTCAAAACATCTCTTCTCCCCTTACGTAGTCAATAGACAGAAATAGGAGCTTTGCTTGCCTTAAACACCTACAGTAAGAGGTCAGAATACAGCCTCAGGTCCCTCAACAATCTTTCATGACAAGTGGAATCGTCTCACCCAAGTTCATATGTCTGAAGTGGAGATCTGAGGCAATTATTCCAGGTTTAGTCAATGGAAAGAAACGTTTACGTAGTTCGTGGAGATAAATTGGCACTTTAGGAAACGGTTAACCTGACTTACTTTCAGAGTCCAGATTATGTAAAGATGAATGTCACCCTAGAAGTGTCTGTTTTCCTCCACTTCCCCAATCGAGGGTGATTGACACTGCTATAGATGCCTACAGTTCATCAGGTGCATCTCACCTTAAAAGTTAAATCATCAGTGGTGGGAGAGGAAATTATCATTCTGATATTCAGCCCAGAAACAATTGTAAAATCTCTCAATTAATGATGCTAGTGCTGCCAAATAAGATGATTAGAGATCCTGTAGTTCCTCATTTCTGTTAAGCTGTGTAGTTTCAACGACCCAGATCAATGAGGGTCATTTGTAGATGACAGTTTGAACAAGGCCTCCTCTTTTAGGATACTGAAATTCAAATCATTCGTGAACCATTGTAAAGGAGAGTGCAAGATTTACAGCCATGCTCTATCTCTGGATATATATGAAGCCCTCAGAAACCCAGTGAGAAAGTTACGTATTGAGCAGAGGGTGGACAGAAAGCTGCTCTTTATCTGGATTTTTGTTTTTATTTTAGGGTAAAGGAGTAGAAGACACATATTGGCTAGTTGGGAAAAAAGGTTTTCTGAAGCCCTTACCTAAACCTCCTGAAATAAAGCCAGGGTAAGTGTGACTTCATCACTGTTCAATGCATTCATTAAAAGGTCCTTGTTGGAGTTCACAGACTGAATATCTGGCTTTCCATGTTGTCTGTTTGCAAAGTCTACATAATTTTCCTTAGGTGACTTACATTTTCAGACATAGTACTGGGACTCAGAAGTGATGTGGTTTCTTCAACTCCCCTCCTTAATCACAGTTCCCAAGAAGTGGCATGGAAACTTGCTGCTTCTCCCCTGTAGTCCCTTGGAGATCGAGCACCACAGAGTTCCTTCCTGAACCTCCTTCCTACTCTCTGTGTGTATGGGAGATGCACAGGTAGGGACACTTTCAAGTCTCTAGGGTCATCAGTGTATGGGTGACAGATTTTTCTCTCCTTCCTTCCATCAAACTGCTGCAGAAAACACCAGCCTCATCCACTATATAAACGTGTTTCTTCCCTGTAGACTGTTCATTCAAACAGAACGATAAGGAGACTTTGTGTTGTGAAAATATGGCACTGTTAGATAATTAGAGACTTAATGATGTTGCCTCCATACAAGTGGCGGTGAGCAAAGATTGAGCACTTGAAATTTATGAAGCGATTTTGTAGCTTTGCAAAGCCTGACTTTGCAAGCAGAGTACTCCCTGTTCAGCTGTCACATGCTGTATGCCTGGAAAGGGTGCTGTGGTTAGGACATAAAAACCTGGAGTAGGATCTGTTTGACAAGAACAGTGTAGTCACCCATATTAAAACTAGTCGACCTTGACTCCCTTTACAGTCAACAAAGAGAAATACATGCTCAGGGGTCTGATTCAACTGGCCTGCTTGGACATCTGTATTAGAAGGTGAATTGCCCTTGCGAGATGCCTGTTTTGTTGACTGTAAAGAGTGACTAGCACAGACAGATGTCTGAGAGCAAACAGGGTCTGTTTTTACTTTGACTCTGTCTTCCCTTGAGCAATCTTGTTCTAAGTTTTTCCTAATTTCCTCCCAGTGAAATGAAGACGTTTGTTATCTCCCTTTGCAGATAATGGTGAACTACTTGGGCAGTTGCATAAAGGGCAGTCCATGTGCTAAGAGCTGTCCCAGAGCTTTCGTGGAGTAGCATGGAATTTACAGTATTTTGTGCTATAACTTTTAATTTGTTTGGATGTGAATCAGGGTGGAAGATAAAAGGTTACTGGAAGATAATTTTGAGAGACAATATTTGTTAGACTTGGAGGCATTTTTTTGTTAATACTAGACGGAAATGAGCTATTGAGTAATGTGTATTGGTACCAGTGATGCATTGTTCATGGGAAATATGAAATTTGGAGGAGTTTTGCCAGGTTAGCAAGGTGGGTTGGCTTACCATGCAATCAAGGAAGGACCAAAACTTCTACCTTGAGACCAGGTTCTTCCCATCCTGGTTTTACTATCTAAAAGTCATGTGTTAGGCCTCTGTTGACTGTTGAGGTTCTTTCCATCATCCTCAAAGATACAGTCCTCTGGTCATGGGTACCAAAGTCAGACTTATGCAGGCCCAAGCTGTTTCTAAACGTGGATTGTAAATGACACAAAATATATTAGGTCCAGGGTGACAATAAGAGGAGGCAAAAACTTTTCCCACTTACCCAGGATCAGGGGATCTTGAGCATCCTTGTGTAACCTCAGAAAATTCACCAGTAGCACTGCAGAGAGGGAGAGGATCTTCTGCTCTTGTCCCAAGGCCCTGATCTTCACTATTCTTTTGCAGTATTTCTGTCCCCACAGATTGTCATACAGCAGTTGAATCAATGTGAAAGTAATAAGAATAAAAAGAAAAGTTATAAGAAACAACCTGTGCTAGTGAAGGGTTGAAATAAAAGCTATACCCTATAGAAGTTAAATGTCAAATGGCAGAAAGAAGTAACTGGATATTCAAGCAAAGCAAATATTTGGAGAACTGCCCTGTGCATAGGCTGTGCTACTATCAGATAGGTGTCAGACATGTCCTGTTTTTCCAGCCTTATCTTGATGGTTCAGTTTTGGGCCGGTTTATGACAGGTTGAAAGTTGTTTCTCTCTTACTGACCAATATGGTGGTTTCAAGTCACTGCATCATATACTTCTGTAGGAATTTGCTCATCTGTAGGCTTTTGATTTGAAGAAGGAGGTACTGAATAAATTCCTCTTCTACTCATCTTTTCACTCTGTCCTGAAGCAACTTAACTTCTGTTTAGGTCATTCCTTTCCATGAGGTCCATGAGCATTTGTTTTTATCTCATACTTTATTTTGTGACTTGGGTGGCCTAAACATCTACAGATGGGCAGTTGTGGTGGTCTTGCTGAGAGGTGGTACTTATTAGGAGAAAGTTAATAAATTGTGCTT
This sequence comes from Cariama cristata, assembly GCF_000690535.1. Lineage (NCBI taxonomy): Eukaryota > Metazoa > Chordata > Aves > Cariamiformes > Cariamidae > Cariama > Cariama cristata. Next base: position 51,457 of record NW_009614444.1, on the reverse strand, counting down.
GGTCTCATGTCCATACTATGGAAACGCAAACCTGTGGGCCATGGATTTAAGAGTCTGATCCTAGGGGTGGAAGTTGTGTGTGAAGAAAGGGCTCAAAGTAACCATAAGAAAAATTATTTCATCTTCATAAAAATCTCTGGATCTGTGTCTGACCCCATGAGTTATCTCCTGGAACTCATATGGACCTGGACAACTTGAGGAGCTTAGTTTCGCCCATGATCTGTTAATGGTTCTTACTGCCATGAGAAGTCATAGCCCTTGAGACATGCAGTATTTCAGGACTTCATTGCAGTGGTTTATGGAAAGGATAGCAGGTAACACTAAAAAAAAAGCTAACTTCTTATTATTTCCCATGATGTAAAACCCATCAGCCAATCAAAGCTGTAAGCACAGTCCTTGGCAGGAGGATTTCTTGTGATGTGAAGGCAATTTTTGAGCTCTGAGAGGTGGTCATGAGTAGATCTATGATCAAGTATCTCATAGAGCTGTTCATAGATGTGCAGGAACAAATCAAGCTTCGTTATCCCATTGTGCTTGCAATAGTCTTGGCACCCTAGACCTGGAGAACGGTCCTTGACCTTACAAAGGTGAGTTTATATGCAGGTTAGAAGACAAACTTCAGCAAACTTAAAAATATGGAAGTATATTTAATTATGTGATTGGGTTAATACTAATGGTCCGGTAAAATACTGTGATAACAACCCCTTCTGATATTGCTGAAATTGCTGAGAGAATACATCTGATTGTCTAGTAATAAATGTCAAGCCACCACCAAATGACTACCCAAGAAACAATAATTGCACCTACATAATTTGAATTTAATTGATGTTCATCAACCTCTCTGTTTAGTCCCAATTAAAGACTTATTGGAAGCATTGGTTGGAATATTCTTATTGATTTCCACTATCTGCACCAGCTTTTCATGCCTTTACAGTTGTGTGAGGATGTTCAGATAAATGCACTTTACTCTGAAAACCCAAGCGCTGCGGGTGACATGACTCACACAGGGTACAAAACATTTCAATTAAGAAGAAAGATAGTTCAAATAAAAGGCCTAATATGCTTCTTACTACCACTGCTTTTTTCCAACCGTGTATAAAATCAAATGAACTAAAAGGTTATGCTTAAAATTAACCTTAGGAGAAGCTGCTCAGGGCCTTTATACCTGTTTTCAGAAGCTAAGATCTTACTGGAAATCAAGTAAGAAACCCCTTCACATGCTCTTTTTATGGAATAGGGTGGAGGTTCAGTGGTAGTCCCAGGACACAGGGAAAGTAGAAGTTCAATGTCCACATTGCAGTGCTGGCTCCCGCTCCAGATAATTTTCCTTTTTGAAGGATAATCTCCTTCTTTTTAGGTCTGGTCAAATCTCAGTTTTACCTGCTTTACATGGGAGCTTTAGGTTAACATTGCATCACAAGAACAAGGCAGGCAGTTCAATAGTCTCCTTGGTCCTTTCCTTGCTCCAAAGCAAATTTCTATACCTTCTCGGGCAGATGTCTGCCTTATAATGAATATTATTTCTCCTCCTTCCTTGCAGCTTGTTAGGATTTCTACTGCTGCATCTCAGGATCTCGTGGGCTGGGGTTCCACTGTGCAATAGCTACAGAAGGCAAAGAAAAAAGCTTTCCGCAAAAGCCTGATAGTGCCACGGGAAATAATAACGGATTGGGGTGGACATAGAGAACGTGTAACAAAATGATGAGAGAGCAAAACCAAGCATGCTGAGCAGTTGAGCGGCAGCCTACCTGTAGGATAGATTTTTTTTTGAGATTTCACAGTGAGATAGGTTTAAAGGAAGACTATAAGGTTTCTTTGAGGGTACACCAGGAGGCTGGTTTGGGGGCTGAAGAATAGCTATGGAAAAAGCACAAAGTTGCTAGTTTATAAATGTGGGATATGGAAGTTGACATAATTTTCAAATTATTTCTGAACCCCTCACAAAGCAGCAAAATGAAGAAAAAGAAATATTCTGGTCATAGCTATGGCATAATGCAGGTGACAAAGAAGAATTTTTCTCTGAAATCAGATGGAGGAGAGAAAGGGAATGAAAGCCGATGACTCATCTCCCTTTGAACAAGGCTGTCTGACTTGGAATGTGGTTGCTCCAGCTGATATATTTAAACAAGTGCTTTTTGAGCAAGTTGAGGTTTCTGGGCGAATTGACTGGAATATTAGATTAGAGAATTACTGCTGGTAGCAAAAAAAAAAAAAAAACCCTAAATGCAGTGTTCAGAAAGGAAACAAAGTCATGTAGTGGCATTATCTGTCCGGAAGATGTGATTCAATGAATTCCTCTTTCTCCCATGGATATTTCTGCGGATTTAGAGAAAGGTAGTTCTGAAACTGTGCTGATGACCTGGTTGGCTTTGTGGATCATATTCTGGCTTGCACATATTGCCTTGAGCATGGCTGAGATGTGCCCAGATGTGCCTGGATGTGCCCGGTAGTTTCTCCTGTCTTGCCCAGAGAGGCTGGGAGGTGAAGTGGGAGGTGAAGGTCCCTTTGAAGGACGGTTTTGCAGAGGGACAGAGAGAGCAGCAATCAGCACCTCGACAGCAGGAGAGGCCGTCTAGGGTAGGTCCTGGCTGCAGGAGTTCATCTAAGGGTGTTTATCCCTGGGTCTGTCCACACTTCTCTTGAAAAGAGAAGGAGAGGAAAGCCCAGTGATGAGTGATCTGAGCTGTCTGAAGAAGAGCCAGCTTGAGTCTAGGAACATGTTGATGGTGTTGCACCCACTGCGTGGGCTGGCCAAGCGAGATCTCCATCCCATCACGGTACATTGCTCTCCCTCACATCATCTAAACAGGCTTTCTCCTTACACAGCAGCTCCAAAGCTCTTTTATGAACAATAGTGCTGAGGGACAAGAGGGAAGAATACGGAGGAGAAACCATCTCACACATGCTTTTAGCCTCCTCTGCTCCCCAGCCAACTGCTTCTACAAAGCTACCATTCATTTAAAGTAAGAAAAACTGGAGTACAATGAAACATGGGTTAAAATAAAATCAACCGCCTCAGAAACAAGTAACCCCAGAGACAATCCTGACTGATTTAAAGACAAAGGCGTGTGGGAAGCAGTCAATGAAAGGTCTCCGGGGCTGATTGGAGCAGGATCACAGAGCTGAGATGTAATGGGCTGCCCAGGATACCTGCGCCTTGCAATAGGGTCTGCAGCTATACGGGCTGGTGCGAAGTGAGGATAAGAGAAAGGAGGGCAGAGAAGACTACGTCTGCATCCATATGGCCCAGGTCTCAAGGCAATTTGAGTTGCAGTTGGTCTCACCAATGGGTACCGAGTGGTCATAAAGATGGGTCTGAGCCTTTCCCCCTGTAACTGGGAACTACAAGTTGTGCTGGCTGCCTAAGGTTCAAGCCAGGGTTTGTGTTTTCAATACTCAGAGCAAATCATTGTAACACACCATATTCAGAAAAGAGAAGGGAAATTCCTTAACTATCCGGGGAGCTGGGGTGCAGGACTTTACAGATTTTCTCCTGCTGGCTTTGGAAAAGAGGTGGTGGGAAGACAGGACCTTGGAAAAATAACAGCTGGCTTCAGACAGAGGGATTTTGCAAGAGAATGGGATGGAGAGTGCAGGATCAGCCCTCTCCAGTTGCTCAGACATTAGCGAGTTCATGAAATGTGTCAGTGCTGTTTGCACTGGATCTTTCTTCTTGTTATTGTGCCATGGATGCAAGTCAAGTCATTATCAAACAGTTACTTGATACTTATGTGAGCAGTGTTTGGAAGTGGAGCTCTGGCAATCTGATACTGTGCTTGATCCCCAACTATCCTGGTCAGGTTTCTGTGGGTCACAACTTACTGCACTACTGTGCAGAAACAGGCAGCAATCTCGTCCACTCTTCTGTGGATGAAGCCCTGTGCGGTGGACTCAAAGTCCAAGCCCCTCATCTTTACCCATGTGTGGCTGAATTTTATAGCTACTGCTTGCATAAAGGGGCTGGAGACAAAGTATTCCTTTTCTCACTCCAACTGGTAGGATTTAATCTTATTAAAAGTTATTTACCCCTAGCATAGACACCTCCATCTGAGCTGATCATCTTACGTGTCTTGTAGAGTCAATGCAGAGAAAGAGGCACTTCTAGGTGCAGCTCTTCTGCCCCACAGAGAACATCTACTTTGGGATAAACCTCCCCTGTGGTCCAGCAGTGCCTGCTTCCCTCCCCCAGCTCAGAAGAGAGCCCAAGATATTTGGCTCAGATGAAGACATCTCTCTTGCAGATAGCTAAATTTCAGGGAAATGCATCCCACCTGAGCTGTAGATTCCCAGAAGAAGCCATTCCTCATTTAACCCATCAAGATTATATCCTCCTGGTTTCCCTATCCTTGGGACCTGGCCCTAAAGCCTCCAGCACTCATGGGAGGGTTTTAAACAAGGATCAATGTTTCTATAAAAAGGGAAGATGTTCCCAGAGCTGAGGATTTAGGTAAGGCATGGAAGGACAGCTTGGTTAGATATTTCCATCTGCAGGACAAAATTGGCAAAAGAACTGAAACTTGACTCTAGTCTCACTTGGGAAAAGCTGTTAAATTTGTGCTAAGCTTTCAGGGAAAATTGTCTGTCTCTAGGGACAGTTAAATAGGATTTCCTTTTGGAAATGTACCCATGGCTTTGAGAGCTGAGAGTTTCTGAAAGCAACACCCCTGGCAGACCAAAGGGCACTGAGGCAGGAGCTGAGCTAACCGAAGGCAAGACCTTCACAACAGTTTTGTTCTACTCTTCCCTTTGATTAATGAGGGGGAGGATCAGAGGAATAATGGAATAATTCTCTCAGGATTCATCTTGCCTAATAGATTCTGGGTACAGCCATGAGAGATATATAGTTTGTGCTCCTCAATCAACAAAGTCATTCATCTTGTCCTGGGAGAGGTGTCTAAGATGTGCCAAGAGCCCTCTGAATGTGCCTGGCTATACAGATTACAAAAGATGCCTGTTTCAGAGCAGGTACTTAACTTCGGGACACTTTAAATTAGTTGACCTCACCCTTTGCAATAAGTCAAGCTGAAGTGGTACAAGAGGGGAATAAATAAAATCGGAACCAGGTCCAACATTTGTTTTCCTCTTTTGCACCAGAAGACACTTATCTTTCACTCGGTCTCCGTTACAATCTGTTCTTTATTGCAGATGAAACTGAACTGGTTCTGTCTCTAATGGCCTACATGTTCACTGCAGGTATAGAGCTCATGGGTTACCCTCGGAAGAAATTGCAGAGTTCAAAAGGAGGAAAGCTGAAAAACTCCTTGGCAAAAGGGCCTAGATCTGAGGTAGTAGCTGTAGGACAGCCCCAATGTAGCTCTGCTATTTAGTGTCTGCTTATGTGTTATTTGTCTGTACTTTGCTGGTTTTAGAGTCATGCTTTTATTTTTTTTTCCCAAAAGTATGTATTATTCTTTCAAAATGTACCATTCAAAAAGTACTCGGAACAGCAGCAAAGCTGTCTGAAGATAGTAGTAGCCTTGTTGGGCAATTGCCTAGCAAATTTATGACCTGTTATCCCATTGAGTCCTGAAAGATCTACGGTATTACTGTGTTTACCTGCAGTGTATTATCGATCCACGGGATGTCAATGTGCACTGTGCCAGGACGAGCCCAGTCCATGGTAAACACAGAGATAAAGCTGGAGTTCAAGCCTGGAAGAATCCAAATAGCCTATTGTTGCTTTTATGTAGTGTTTATCTCCTGCCTAATGTAATTCCGTATCTCATGACAGCAAAAAGGATGCAGCTCTGTTATTCATCCCTACGGTACCTACTGGTACAAGAAATAAATGTGGATTTACGATGATTTGGTTGGACTTCAGAAGTTATGTGTGGTATATCAGCATGACCTGAGGTGCCTGATCAAATAGGTGCTACCAGAGCAAGGCTGGTATATAAACATGCACACCCACACATGCACATAGAGGGTCTGATGTCCTGTGAAAATGCTGTATGGTTTTTTTTTTTAATAATATCTCTGAAAGCAGCATTAATGCTTCGGCTTAGTGCCTCTGAACCAGTTTTTACTTAATTTCTACTTTCTTAGAAAAAGACAGAGGTGGATGAAAGCCCAGAGTGCCTAGATATAGGCTGGTTACAAACCCCTAAGATACAGCCTGTCAAGCTAATAGATTACTCTAAAGACTAAAGCTCCATCCATTTTTCTTACAAGGATAAAACCCAGCAGACCACTTTTGGCTGTGTTCCTCTTTCCCAGCTACAACTTGTAAAAAGATTCAGGGGTGTAACTTCGCTGTTTTATCTCCCTTCAGAGATTTTAAAATTTTTGTCTGAGGCTCTCCCTATTCTAGGAGCTGGGCAGAAATTCCTCGTTTAAAAAAAAGAATTAAATACAGGATAAACTGTACAGAGACCTGCATAAGCACTACCATATGTGAACACTCGCTGCTAAATATAAGCTCCCAGGCATAGAAGACTGCCCTGCTGATCTACACCTATGAGCACAACCTACTCCTCCAAGGCCAGAAGCAAAGAGGATCTCTCACTAGAGTTAGACCTGCTTGACAAAATTGCACGTATAAGGATACACAAATATTTAGTACATATATCACCCACAGACCTAGGCTTCTGCCGTGAAGCAAGGCTGATTAGCACTACGTTATGGAGAACAGAAGGTCCTCATTGGCCCACTTGGCTCAATTCATGAGAAATAGCAGAAAAATAAGACATTTATACCTGGAGCTTTTCAACAGTCCTAGTTCAATCCTTCTTGTGTGCATGAAGCTTTCAACGGAGGCAATTATGTCCTCAACAACCACTTATTCCCACGTGCCTGATCGGTGGTTTAGTGATGTTTCCAGCTCATCTGTCTTAGACTTTTATGATGAAAGGGAATATGCCATCAATAACCTTGGTTTTCCTTGACAGCAATAAAGGAACGCTATACAAGGATCTCAGATGTAGAGATCTATAGTCCATTCACCCAGTTACAGTCCCATTAGTCTGGGACTGTAAACTTAACAGTCTCACGAGGTCGTTGCTGCGATAAGATAGGGATCTCCATCTTGGAGTATTTTTATATTTTGGAGTATTCAGTGGCCTGGAAGTCTAGCGGAAGGCCAAGACTCTGCTCCTCATGCTGAGGAAGTGAATCCTTTAATCTTGAAAAAGTGACTGTGGACTCTGATGGACACTTATCCTTGATGGACACTTGTTTTCGAAAAGTGATGGTTCTGGCCGGATGTTGGTAAAAATGTGCAGCAAACCATAAGGAACATCAAAGTGCACCTGCAGTTATCTGAAGATAAACCTCTTGGCTATACCAGTGGTGATCCTTATACTTCGTTCTGCAATAAGATTTGTGATCTTAACGTGGACCTACTAACACACTCATGCAAGTGGGATTCAGCCCGGAGCACCATGGTTGTCAGAGACAGTTGTGCAAAGCTGGCAGATGAAACAGAAGCTGAAGACGATGCAGGATAAACGACGACATCTCAAATACTCTAGAGGCAGCTGAATTCCACCCCTAGCATCTTGCAGTACTTCTGATATGAAGAAAGTGATTCCTCTCTTTCCTTCAAGGCCCAGCAGAGAACTGTCCCACAAAGAAGTCAGTGACTCCCTGTGATCTCTAGATTGATCTCACTTTGGAGATGAGACTTAGACCCCCTGCAAGTCAGTTGCAGTTCACTGTGGAGTTCAAATGGGTGAGATTTCACCCCAATGTGATTAGTAGCTGCTGTATTTATGGAGGGATCCATGATATCTTAGTCTTGGGATAGAATCATTGAATTATAGAATCATAGAATTACAGAATGGTTTGAGTTGGAAGGGACGCTCATCCACTCCAGCCCCCTGCCGTGGGCAGGGACACCTTCCACCAGACCAGGTTGCTCAAAACCCCATCCAACCTGACTTTGAACACTTCCAGGGATGAGGAAGCCACAGCTTCTCTGGGCAACCTCTGCCACTGCCTCACCACGCTCATGGTGAAGAATTTCTTCCTTATATCTAGTCTGAATCTACCCTCTTTTAGTTTAAATCCATTACTCCTTGTCCTATTGCTACAGGATCCCTGCTTCACGTAGTCATTTTACATATGTTTCTATTCTAAAGTAATTGCTTGTTCATTGTACAGAGCAATGGTGTGTACAATTTAAATCCATATCCATATGTATATACACAACAGTTTCTCAACTATTTCTTTTTAATATCTGTATAATCACAGTGGTGTTGTTGGTGTAGCTTAGCATTTGGTTCTTTTTTGGTTTACACAGCTGGAATAATATTTTCTTCTATTACACACAGTAAATTTGATTTCATGTGACGCTTTATGTAGGACAGGACAGCTGCAGAGTTGAGACCTACCTAAAGCCCTGCCATTCACTCAGCTTCTGGCCTTCTACAAGTCCTTGATATTTGTTTTTCTGAAACCTCCACTGTGTTTTAATAAATCTGTGCCCACTGACAGGGCATCATGGGCACTTGGAGCATCATAGCAAATGATCCTCTTCAGCTCCATCCCATCAGTTTACTCACCTGGATCTAGATGTAGTCTCTCCTTTAGCCCAGCTCTTAAGTGCTGGTACTCAGCACAGCTCATTCTGTCAGGAGCAGTGCCAGACTAAGGCGGCTAAACCACACCTGGATCTGAGGTCAATGTCAGGGCTTTCTGGTTCTCTGCCCATCCTGTCTTGGGCTTGGTGAGATCACGGGGCTGTCAGAGCAGCTAGACCTTCAGATTTCTCATTGGTGGCAGTGAATGACCTGAAACCCAGAGAAGCTCAGCTGATTAACAGGGAATCTCTTTTATTACCAGCTGGGGGCTTTATGAGGCTTGTGATGCACAGTTAGGAATGTTTTTCAGGAGCAGTTGAAGCCTTCTGGTTGTTTATATGTAACTGTACTTTACATTTTTAAAGTGGATAGCCTTGGATGAAAGCTCTGTGTATCCCATTAACTCATGCAACAGCTCCAGTGGTTGTATGGTCTACAGGGACCACCACATCCCTGCAGTTCTCTACCAACATCCCTCCTTGCCTGACGCTTCTTGATGGCTTTGAGAACATCTAATGTTTCTGCTTTGACACAAAATGATGCAAAACAAAAGGCTATTCCTTAGTGAGCAGGGTTGCTAACTCCTCCTCTCTTCTCTGTTTTACAGCCACAACTGGCCAGATGTTCTGACCAGGAAACTCAAATCTGTCCTGAGGGGCACACAGAGGACACTGACAAAAGCAACCTTTAAAGAACTGGGGAGCATGAAGGAGGCCAGAATAAGCACTGAAGAAGATGAAATCTGAGGAGAGCACAACAAAGAACTAGAAAGATCAGAATGGACACCTTGAAGCCAACCCAGCAGAGGAGCTCGCACCCTCCATTTAATTCCATTCCAGCCAAAAAGTTGTATAATTGATGAAGCCTCTTAGCTCTTGCAGAGGGTGATCCTGAGCAGGCAGATGAATCCTGACCATCATCTTTTGTGAAACTGGGCACCAGCTCAGAGCTGTATGTGTGCGTTTTGGCAGGGGTCCGTTGGGGAGGAAAGTGATGGTGATGGTAGTGCCAGCTCTTCGTCAGCATCTGTCACAAGGATGAGCCCAAAGAATATTTTAGCTAGGTCTGCATGGCAGCACAAACATGTCCAGCTGCACTTGGGCCTGGATTTGAACAACAATGCCAAGTGCTAAAAAGGTTTAACTGTTTTGAATTCAATAGATTTGTTGTTGTTGTTGTAGGAGACTATGGTTTCATGAAAATCAGTGCAATTGAGAAGAAAATGTTTTTGACAATGAAAAATATATTTTATTCCCCCACAAGGGGAAATTTTGAATCAAAATGTTTTGTTCCTGTATGTGAATTTAAACTGAAACATTTTCTTTTAAATTGACATTTCAACTGCAAATGTCATTTTAATGCTATTTTCAAACTGAAATGACAGTTTTGAAATGAAACAGTTTGGTATGAATCAATATTTGTTTCCAAATGCCAAAAAGCAATTCTGCTCAAAATGTCAAAATGTATTATCTTCACAATTCCAGATCTAAACTGGAAGAACATTTTGTTTTGCTTTATACACACACACATATAGCATATCTAAAACGTTTTATGCTTTTCATCCCAATGCAGAATGAAAATGGGATGCCAAAATATTGGAAAACCGAGATGCAGAGAATGACATTCTGCACTTCCTTTAGCTGAATAATACTAATAAGATACGAATTTTCTTTCCTGTAAAAGTGGGGCTGAGGGAATGAAAAGCACATCACTTAAGCAGTGCAAAGCCTAAACCACATCACTCTTTTTCCTTCCCAATCTCCATGTGGTCTCAAAAGCACTTGTCTTCAAAGTAAGCCTCTCAGCAGGTAAAAATACCTTTCTGCAAAGGGTCAGCATTTGATCTGTAGGCACTTCTCACAGAGTACACTTCATCAAGGTCAAATGATTTTGTTGCTGGCCACTTCTTCCAGGTTTCTTACTCCTGTTCAACATCTGGTTTCTAACAAACTGCTGGGAATTGTTGTTCTCTCTTCTGAAAGGCTGAAGAGAGCAGCAGATATAGTAATCTAATCAATATTACCACCAGAAGTTGCTCTTTGAAAACATGGAGACCTTTCTCAAACTCAGTTTGAACTCTTCTCATCAGAGCATCCAGAGCATATTTTTATCATTCCGATGATAAATAAGAGTCAACAACCACTTGCCAAACCATCTTTGGTTATTGCAAATATCTTTATGAAACAAGACAAGACAGACTCCACAAAGCTAAGGAAGATACTATTTTCACAACTAATTCACTGTAGCAAGTACAGAATGTGTACAGTCAAAGTAAGAGCTGTTTGGAGTATAAACATCTGAAAAGTGAAAATGGAAGGAAAGTCATAGACTCATAGAATGGTTTGCTTGGAAGGGACCTTAAAGCCCATCTCGTTCCAACCCCCCTGCCCTGGGCAGGGACACCTCCCACCAGACCAGGTTGCTCACAGCCCCATCCAACCTGGCCTTGAACACTCCCAGGGATGGGGCAGCCACAGCTTCTTTGGGCAACCTCTGCCACTGCCTCACCACCCTCACCGGGAAGGATTTCTTCCTAACAGCTAATCTAAACCTTCCCTCTTCCAGTTTAAAACTGTTACCCCTTGTCCTATCACTACAGTCCCTGATAAAGAGCCCCTCCCCAGCTTTCTTGTCAGCGCCTTTAGGTACGGGAAGGCTGCTCTAAGGTCTGCCCGGAGCCTTCCCTTCTCCAGGCTGAACAGCCCCAACTCTCTCAGCCTGTCCTCACAGCAGAGGTGCTCCAGCCCTTGGATTATCACTTAGCTGGTAATGTGACAGTGAGCAGGAGGGACAGAGACCTTCTATTTCTGATATATATCAAATTAAACATTTGTAAATACATGAGAAAAAAAACACAACACACCTCTTCAGTCTACCACTATGCAGATATTCTCCTTTTCAAAATGTACACATATGTACAGATACTGAAATATTTCAGTTTTGGGGTACCCAGTTCTTTATTGCATACTTATCCACTAAGACGTAATCTTTTGAGTGTGTGTTTTTGTTACTGTAAGAAAAGACAATTTCAAGAAAATTTTGCATAGCCAAAACCTGAATTTTCCAGCTGAAGATGATTTAAACAAGAGCATTTCAATCCGTGCTTCTGCACACAGTTTTTGGATTCTTTCTTCAGCCTGTAGTCTTCTAAAATAAACAACATTCCTTGAATTTATTTTAAAAAATGAAATAGTAAATCTGTGGGAAAGGGTAGCAGAGAAGCAAAGTTCTAATCACTGACAATTTTAGTAATCCCAGGATAATTCTTAATTCTCTTTGAAGCCAGTGGTATTTTTTTCCCCTTAATTTCAACAGGAAGAGGCCAAGGACCCTTCCCTGAGTGTGATAACCTCTGCTGTTAGAAAGCAATAAAATATATTTATATTTTCCTGGCATTGTTCTGCTTAGACAGGAGTAGGTTTACTCATGAGCTTTCTTCCCATACTAACTGTGATTATCATATCAGGCTCCTTTCTTGTTATTTTGCTCCTGAAACTGGTGTTTGGATGTTGTCATGAGGAAGATGCAAATGTAAATTTTGTAGCTGTGCAGCAGACTTCTCAGGTGATTGTGGACAAGTCACTTGGTGGATTTCTCAGATAGCGAAGCGCAGACTCTAGAAACCACCATCAACATGAACCCACCACGTGATTGCCAGAGGTTTTACCCCTAACGCTATAGGGTGAATTTTAATGTAATCGTGCAAACCCGCTGAGAGCTGTAGATGTATTTATGCGCAATATACACTGAATATAGTTCATATTTCATACAGTATTTTTAGCAGTGAATTAAACCCAAATTCCAATAAAGATCCTTGGAGACCTACCCTTCCACTTGAAAGTCTTGTTCTTGTTTGTATATTTACCTTCAGCTTACTTCTCAGCTTACTTTCCAGCTCTCTGTGCAGATAAGGCACCTATGGAGACCCCTGTTCACACATTCACTCCATTATTCAATAATTTAGAGGCAAGTCTCAAAATACACAAGCCAGCAGCAGGACAGTCAGGTGGAGGAGGTGTGAGGAGATGCAGAAGAACCCAAGGAAGGTATGGAACAGTCACAGCATGGATAGGTGTCCAAATGGCTGCAAGGACCTATGTCTGGGAAAGTTTCCCGTGACAGGAGATACTAAAGTGGGACCATTCCCTAGAGCACATTTCTCATTGGAAAATATCAAGGTGCTTCTCTGGGATTTGGGGCTGTAGCCAGGTGAAGGCAGGAGTAGGGCTGAGTGAGGGTAAGTCTTCTGCAGCATTACCCCTCTTTGAACTCATGAAACTATGTTGTCTCCGTCCTGACATCCTCATGCAAAAACATCGGCACAAACACCTTCTCTGAAGCTCTGCTTATTTACCTTGGCATTGTGGAGACGGGTCCTTCAATGGTGAGGTCAGGGGCAGCTCCACGGTCACTGCAGCAGGAGCCCCCCCTTCCCTGCAACCTTCTGTCCTCAAACCAGCAAGGGATTTGTCCTTTTGTCGAATGCATGGGAGACATCAGGGCAACCTGCTCCCTTCTATCCATGCAGTCGAGAACACGGTCTGGCAAGGTCCTGTGCACAGGCAGGCCCTTACCCCCCTTCACCCACCTGCTCAGGCACACAGTGACAGTGGTCATCAGCTGTGCGCAAGTCCATGGGCATCACTGGTGAAGGTGGGCTGAGGATTTCCTACCACTCTAGCCACACGTCCTTGCGTTCCCCTTCAGTCGTACCAGAAAGTCCTAGTGTGACACTCATCACTGACTTCATCTGTGTTAAAAATAATCGTTTGAATAAAAGTATAGGTGGGACAAGGCAGAGGAACTACAGCTCTTCATGCTCAAACTGAGGTCGTGTGACATGGTGGTCTTAGATAAAGCTCTTCCAGGTAAAACTCAGGCTGATGAAGAGCTATAGGATTTCCAGGTCAGCTTGCAGGGACAGTGCTGTAGGATACAGGGAGCTTGGTCTAAGGGGGTTGGGTTAGCACACAGAGTTCTACCGGACCTCCCCAAATGCACCAAGAGCCGATGCATTCAGGGTGATTTCCAGACCCTGGGTCATTGCAATCCTCTCCTCCAGCCTCCTGCAGACGGTGGGTGAGCAGCAGCACGCAGTGCTCCTGGGCTAGCGACTGCTGAGATAGGCAAGCAGGTGAAGCTTTTCAGCATCCATCCCACACCAGGGTACTCCCCCAATCTTCTTGCTGTGACCACAGGAGAGGGTTCCCTGAGCTGATGAAACCAGCTCCGTGTTCTGTGCAGTGTAAGCAGCACCTAACACTTTTCCTCTGATGCTCATTACTTTACAGCTGTTGGTATGAAATTCCATTCACCACCTTTTTCCTCATTCACTACAGTTCCTCACAATCCTCCACAAGCCTGACTTCATATCTGCAGATGTCAGTGTGCCTTGGTTCCCCTTCCTTCCCTCACCAATGTCTCTGAGCACCTCTAAATTCTCCTAAACAGCTCAGGACTCAGTGGGGGACTGCGAGGACCACCCACAAAAGTTGTTGCACAAGAAACCCTGATCATGCAATTCTCCTTGCTTCCTGCATCCACGTCAGTCTGGATCCATGACATTTACCCTTCACTTTGTCATGACTTGGTGCAATACAGTCTCCTTTCCTGCACAGGATCTGTTTAGGATCTCCTGAAAGTCAAGAAAAAATCCATGAGCTGGTTGTCTTTTGTTGACTGCTTTCATTGATGTATTAGAATTATTTTATTTAAAGGAATTAAATCCCCCTGTTACCATTATCTCTTCTCAACTCAGTGCTGTCCAGGAGCCAAATGAGATAGTACAGACTGCAGGCACAGTCAAAAAAAACTCTGCAACAAACTCTGAAAATAAATACACTCATTTTCAGAAAGCTAGATGTCTGAAACTTTTTTCGTTAACATATGCAGAGAAGCTCAGGAAAAGTCGATATAGGACCAAGGACCAATGTTGAAATATGTTATATCTACATAGGCCTGATGTCCAAATGAAAATCACAATATGATGCACGAAATTCCAGTTGGTCTTGAACAGAAGGCATTTATTAGCATGGAAGCTTTTTTGCTGTTGTTGTTAGAAGTTGCCAAGTTGCAAATGTTCTGCAGTTTTCGAATGGAAAATGGTCTGGTTTTCTAACAGTTTGTTTACCAGACAACTCAGCTGCTCGTCTGCTGGGCTATCACAGTCACTGATTCCAGCCTCTTGCTGCAAAGCAACCCTGGAGGCAGATGTCTCGAATCCAACCTCCACATCCAATTTCCTTCTTTATTTATTTTTTCATTCAAAAGCTGGAACTGAAATAGCATTTCAAAATATTGAAATCCTGCAGGAAACCAACTGACCTTTCTCCACGCTAGTCAGAAAACTGGGGGCAGGAAAAGAAGGCAGCAAACAGACTCTGTATGGCTGAAGCTCCAGTCTTGAGGTCTTTGCTCACCAGGAACAGCGCCCTGTCGTAGCACAGAATAATATCTGATGGCAGATGTACTGCAATTAACTGCTTTAAGAACCATGGTTTATTGAGTATGTCTTCTGCTGTAGCAGCAGAGGGCTTTAATCATGGATTGAGAGTCTGGCACTGTAGAAATTGCTTACACCCCTCTGCATGTGAGCTCTGATCTTCTACATTATTGCTTTAAAGAATAAACCTGAAAACTGTTAATCTGAACACTTCTGATTTCAAAGGAAGTTCAGGCTTGGCTCTGAACATGCATTTTGTGACTCAGGGCTGGTTGCAATAAGAAAACATCACAGGAGAAGAGCATTCCTTGCCAATCCTTGTTTTGAGCCGTCTGTGAAATCTTGGCACCGTGTCCCGAGAACACTGTGTGGAAATAAAGCTTTTGTTTAACCTACTTGTGTGGGCTCCCTGCGGAGATGATTGTCTGCCCGATCAGATCTGTAACTCTATCTCCCCAAACACCATCATCACATAGAAAGCATCGGAGGGAATAATCACAGGTTGTTATCCAAATAAGGTGCCAAAGTTTATTCATGGAGAGATGTCATTGAGGTTGCTCTGGTTGACTGCACCTATCAGGACTGCAACACAGCTAGGACAAGAGAGGGAAACAGGACTGGATACTCATGGTTAGTGCAAGCCTCAGGTCCAGTCTGCAGGGTAACCCAGTGAAGGCTGTTTCTCACGCCATGGAGGGGAGGGATCAGCCCAAAAACCTGCTCCTCTCTACCCCTGCTGCTGTAGCTTTGGGAAGGGTGTGTGTGGAGAGGGACAGGAGACACCAGAATAATAATCTCCTGAGCAGGTGAGGTTAGAAGGCAAAAAGGTCTTTATTTAGGTGGGATGAACCTGCCTTGGTTGTACATTCAGGCACTGTTGTCCACATATGCCTGGCCAGCAGAAGATGGGCAGGTAGAAAGGAACGGAGTGAAGAATCTCCCCAAGTGGGGAGTCTTCCAACTGTGGTGGGACAGTAGGTTTCACATCCTGAGAAGTCTCCAGCAAATCATTCCCCATATCTGGAACAATAGGAGGCCCTGAGCATTGCGAGCAACCAACCTTGCACGGTGTTTCTGTGAACTTAGAAAAGGAAAAGCACAAAAGGATGTTCCTCAGAAAGCAATGGAGATACCTGCATGATTAAATGACATGTGCCTGACACACTTCCCTGGCACTGGAGCCAGCTAATAAACTGCCTTCCCCTGCCAAATACCCCAACTACATGCTGGGAATCTCCTTGGCCCGAGACGTGCCCCAGGATTGTTTGGGGTGGTGCTTGTTGGGCTAGGGACCACCGGTGGCAGCAATTTAACAGTTGAATTCAGCACCTAGGAAGTGGTCACTGGTTCAGGTGGAGTTATCATGAGACAGAAAGGCAAACAAGTACTGCCACTGTCACTGGACAATGTGCTATAAATGGTGGGTCTGGACACTATGGACATCACCTCCGTGTTGCCTAAGGCTACATGAGTCCAGGGACATGGTGTGTTCATCCTGGTTCACAGCTTCAAAACACAATCCAAGGCAAATATGAAATCAGGATAATAATCTATAGAAGGGCTTTCAGATCTCAAGGGCTCCAAGGGCTGAAGGCTCTTTTCCCAAAGGGGAAAGACTGTAGTTTCACTTGGAAATGCTGAGTGGTGAATGAAGGTGTTGAGATGAGAGGTTTCTCTGGTTCACTTCCCTCTGGACGTAGACAAACCCATCAACACGCAGACAGCCTGAGAAGCCACCTTTGCTGTCCTTCCCACTGAAATAGGTCATCCAAAGAGAAAAGGCTGGGAATACTGCCTTTAGGCAATACCTATATATATTTATATATGACGTTGGACACACTTATACTCACTACGCCATGCCCAGGAGCTGGGCACGTTTGTAGGAGGTGCGGACGGCTGCATGGCAAATCCCTCTGCTCTTTACAGCTACAAGGGGAAATGAGTGGAAATACAATGTTGAACCCCTGTCGATCTGAAAACAAACCCCTTCGAGGGGCTGAAGAAATGTATTTCCTCTAAGCTTTCAGCCCAGGGCCACCTTTCCCTCTGTGCCCTCCAGCTAACCCAGACTG